>NC_053025.1:480039871-480339871 GCF_003073215.2 Triticum urartu
GACAACGACTCAACCCTTCGAACTGCTCCACATGGATCTTTTCGGTCCCACTCATTACTCAACTCTTACTACTACTGCTTGTCTCTATGGCTTTGTCATTGTCGATGATTATTCAAGATATACTTGGGTGCATATAATCCTCTACAAGACTGAAGTGCAGGATGTCTTCAGACGCTTCGCCAATCGAGCAATGAACAACTATGGCGTCAAGATAAAGCACATCAGAAGTGACTATGGCACTGAATTCAAGAACATTGGCCTAGATACATATCTTGATACTTTGGGCATCACACATGAATTCTCAGCTCCGTACACGCCACAGCAGAATGGCGTCGTCGAACGCAAGAACAGAACACTTATTGAGATGGCTCGGACGATGCTTGATGAATACAAGACTCCAAGAAAATTCTGGCCTGAAGCCATTGATACTGCATGCCATATCATCAACCGTGTTTGTCTTCACAAGCTTCTGAACAAGACATCCTATGAGCTCCTTACTGGCAAGAAGCCAAATGTCAGTTACTTCAGAGTATTTTGTGCCAGGTGCTGGATCAAGGATCCGCATCACACTTCAAAATTTGCACCAAAAGCACATGAAGGTTTTATGCTTGGATATGGAAAGGAGTCGCACTCCTACAGAGTCTTCAACCTCTTTCAGTATAAAGTGGTTGAAACTGTGGATGTGCGGTTCAATGAGACTAACGGCTCGCAAAGAGAGCCCCTGCCAAATGTGCTAGATGAAGTTCCATCCAGTGAATCAATCAAACTTACGGGAACTGGAGAAATCATACCTTCTGAAGCTCAGCCTGAAGAGGAACTTATCATCTCCGCACCTGATCAACCTGAAGACAATGATCAACCTGAAGACAATCCTTCTAACGATGATAATGATCAGCAAGAGAAAAATCTTCGTCCTGTACATCCTCGTGTTGCAAATGAAGTACAGATTGAGAGAATAATTGATAACATCAATGCACCAGGTCCACTCACTCGTTCAAGGGCAACACAGCTAGCGAATTTCTGTGGGCACATCGCATTTGTCTCAATATCTGAACCCAAGAAAGTTGATGAAGCCTTCATGGAACCTGAATGGATTCAAGCTATGCAAGAAGAGCTTCAACAGTTTGAGCTGAATAATGTATGGGCACTGGTTAAGCGCCCTGATCCTCGCAAGCACAATATAATAGGCACCAAATGGATATATCGCAACAAGCAAGATGAGCATGGTCAAGTTGTCAGAAACAAAGCTCGTCTCGTTGCTCAAGGATATACTCAAGTTGAAGGGATTGACTTCGATGAGACATTTGCTCCTGTGGCTAGACTTGAAGCCATACGCATACTGCTGGCCTATGCAAATCACCATAACATTCTTCTGCATCAAATGGATGTGAAGAGCGCTTTTCTCAATGGCAAGATTGATGAAGAAGTGTATGTTGCACAATCGCCTAGCTTTGAAGATCCAAAACATCCTGATATGGTGTACAAGCTCAACAAGGCACTGTATGGCCTCAAACAAGACCCTAGGGCTTGTTATGACACACTCAAAGACTTCCTGAAGAGCAAAGGCTTCAAACCTGGTTCCCTCGACCCCACTCTCTTCACGAAGACATATGATGGTGAACTGTTTGTGTGCCAAATATATGTGGATGACATTATATTCGGCTGCACCAATCGGAAATACACTGACGAGTTTGGATATATGATGCAAGAGCAATATCAGATGTCCATGATGGGTGAGCTGAAGTTCTTCCTTGGTCTTCAAATACGTCAGCAACGCAACATCATCTTTATATCTCAAGAGAAATACCTCAAAGATTGCCTGAAGGAATTTGGAATGCAAGATTGCAAAGGCTACACGACGCCAATGCCAGCCAAACATCATCTGGGTCCCGACGACAATGGTAAAGAGTTCGATCAAAAGGTATACCGCTCCATGATTGGTTCCTTACTTTATTTATGTGCATCTAGGCCAGATATCATGCTTAGTGTTTGCATGTGTGCCCATTTCCAAGCGGCACCAAAGGAATCGCATCACTTAGCTATGAAGCGAATTCTCAGATATTTGGCTCACACCCCAACACTAGGATTATGGTATCCAAAGGGCTCAGAGTTTGATCTAGTTGGATTCTCAGATGCTAATTATGCTGGTGACAAGGTGGATCGCAAGTCTACATCAGGCACATGTCGTTTTATGGGACGATCACTTGTATGTTGGTCTTCAAAGAAGCAGAACTGTGTATCTCTCTCCACTGCTGAATCTGAATACATTGCTGCTAGATCTTGCTGCGCTCAGCTTCTATGGATGAAGCAAACACTCAAAGACTATGGCATTCACCTGAAGCAAGTACCACTCTACTGCGATAACGAGAGCGCCATCAAGATTGCCAGCAACCAAGTTCAGCACTCGAAGACAAAGCACATTGAAATTCGTCATCACTTTCTCAGAGATCATGTTGTGAAGGAAGATATTGATATCATATATGTCAACACTGAAGAGCAATTGGCAGATATCTTCACCAAGCCCTTGGATGAGAAGAGGTTTTGCAAGTTACGGTGTGAGTTAAATATCTTGGAATCCTCAAATGTCCTGTGATCAAGCACACATCCTAACACTTATGCATGTTGATGACTTAGATGTGCAACACATGAAGTAAAGTATATCTTCAATCAATGAAGACTTACATTCTGAGTGTGAATACATTAACGTGGAATTTGACTTGTTCATGGTTACAGAGAAATCTACAAGGAAGGGAGGCGGACAGCACCATGGAAACACTGCTAAGGACCTGCCACCAGATCTCTATGAGCTATACAAGTCAGATCCAGAAGAATCCTATGGAGAACGCAAGAACCGAATCCAATGGATTCGAAGACATTGGGCAGAGGAATGGTTCAAGTACAGATTCGTCACCGACGAATATGCTGAGAAGAGTGCCATCAAGGGCCCATGGGGAGATATCATATACAAAGGTCTTCAGCCCAAATCACAGTCCGAAGCTATTGCTCAAGGCTTTTACCCCTGCATGCTTCGTGGACCTCAGCCTGCTAATGCCGACCCATCCTCTCTGTTATGGTGTCGCGAAGACAATCTCTTCAAGCGCAACTATCAATTTGCACAAAACTTTGCCAAGGAAAACAAGAAGTCATTGGGATTAGACTTCAACCCAGGCCCCTCTGCGCCACATGCTGATGGCACACGAGAAGCTGAACCCAATCTGGTTGGGCCCTTCTACAACCTAGAAGGTCTCATCACTCATATTATGGTTCAAGGGGCAGTCGTGGATCAACCTGCAGATGATGCTGAATCTGACGAAGCACCTGCACCACCGAAGCCAACGAAGCTGAAGAAGCCTAAAGCTTCAAAGTCTGCCTCAGCACCAAAAATCTTACAGGCGAAGCCTCTGGCCACTGCACCTCCTGAACACAGTGTGCAGTCTGAAGATTTGTCACGCATCTCCAAGCCCTCGAGAATAAAGATGCCCTTGCAACCCACCAGCCAAGAACTGACTGCTGCTGTTGTTCTGCGCAATGACGCCATTGATCTGTCCAGCGATGAAGATCTTGCAGACGACGCTCTTGAGCAACTAATCAAGAGCAAAGAAGAAGCAGAAATCTTCAATGAGTTGCCTCTCTTTGACATAGCAATCCTTCACAACTTCATTGATGAGTGGTTTGAAACCCCCAATCTCAGCTTTGATGATCTGCAACTTCTAATTGGCCTCAGCGTCGCTTTCACTGGCGCCATTGCTTCTGAGCTAGCTCTAGCTTAGCGCATCATTGAACTGAAGCAAAAGATCGACTATGAGAAAGCTCAGTTCAAGCAGCACATGGCAAAGCTCAGCGTGCAAGATGTCAAGAACTTCAAGACTATGCTGCACGAGCTCAAGGAAGCCTTTCTCAAGAAACGCGAAGAAGCTAAAGGGTCTCGTGAGCGCATGAAGAGTCTGGCTAACAAGTGCGGGCAAGCCTACAATGAAGCTAAGAAGCGCAAGGCTCTTGGGCGTCCTGGCATTGACCCCAGAATGGCTGCAAAGAAGAAGAAGCCATCGACTGACACATTTGCACCTTCAAGGCAGGAAGAACCCCACATTGTCTTCCCAAGCAGCATGTCCGGCTCGAAACCAAAGGTCACTTCCACCACTTCAGACCTGAAGAAGACAAGGGCTGTCGAGGCTGAAGCCATAAAGAGGAAAAATCCTGACGCTTCTGATGTCGCTCCCTCCAAGAAGAAGCGCAAAACCAAGAAAGATCGGGCTGCTCCCACAAAGCCCCTTGTTGTCGAGCCCATCTCGGTTGCTCGTCCTAAATCTTCGCATCAAGAACGACGGATGATAGTTCATGAGCCTGCTACCACAGAGGCTCCTGAAGCTGAAGACATTCCAGCAGTTGACCCCACGGCTGCTGAAGACATTGGTCACCATGACAATGTTGAAGATGATGAAGTCCTTCCTCAGATCGAGCACCAATTGGTATCATCGCCTGTGCTTACGCACAGCGAACTCATCAGCATTGGTCGTCCTCTGACGCCAACTGCTCAGGATGCATCGTGGGCTGATCACCCACTGAGGGATTCCTGGATTAGGGGGTGTTCGGGTAGCCGGACTATACCTTCAGCCGGACTCCTGGACTATGAAGATACAAGATTGAAGACTTCGTCCCGTGTCCGGATGGGACTTTCCTTGGCGTGGAAGGCAAGCTTGGCGATGCGGATATTCAAGATCTCCTACCATTGTAACCGACTCTATGTAACCCTAACCCTATCCGGTGTCTATATAAACCGGAGGGTTGTAGTCCGTAGGCAATCAACTCCATATACAACAATCATACCATAGGCTAGCTTCTAGGGTTTAGCCTCCTTGATCTCGTGGTAGATCTACTCTTGTACTACCCATATCATCAATATTTATCAAGCAGGACGTAGGGTTTTACCTCCATCAAGAGGGCCCGAACCTGGGTAAAACATCATGTTCCCTGCCTCCTGTTACCATCCGGCCTAGGCGCACAGTTCGGGACCCACTACCCGAGATCCGCCGGTTTTGACACCGACATTGGTGCTTTCAATGAGAGTTCCTCTGTGTCATCGCCTTTAGGCCCGATGGCTCCTTTGATCATCAACAACGATACGGTCTAGGGTGAGACTTTTCTCCCCGGACAGATCTTCGTCTTCGGCGGCTTCGCTCTGCGGGCCAATTCGCTCGGCCACCTGGAGCAGATCGAAAGCTACGCCCCTGGCCATCAAGTCAGGTTTGGAAGCTTAAACTACACGGCTGACATCCGCGGAGACTTGATCTTCGACGGGCTCGAGCCACGGCCAAGCGCACCGCACTATCTCAAGGGGCATGATCTAGCTCTACCCCCGGACAGTGTCCTGGAGGCCGCACACGCATCGGTTTCGACCCCTAGCTTGGAGCCTATTGCGCCAATCGAGGATGAGCGGTTGGACGTCACCTCGGGGGCTGCGATCCCGAAAGCGATCGAGCCGAACACTAGCCCCGCACTCTGCACGACCCGTGACTCCTCCTTGGACTCCGAACCCCCCGCGCCCCTGCCAATCGAATCCGATTGGGCGCCGATAATGGAGTTCACCGCCGCAGACATCTTTCAGCATTCACCTTTTGGCGACATCCTGAATTCTCTTAAGTCTCTCTCTTTATCAGGAGAGCCCTGGCCGGACTACGGTCAGCGAGGATGGGATACGGACGATGAAGAAATTCAAAGCCCACCCACCACCCACTTGGTAGCCAATGTCGACAATTTAAACGACATGCTCAACTTCGACTCCGGAGACATCGACAACATGGATGACGATGCAGGAGATACTGACGAACCAACGCCCATAGGGCATTGGACAGCCACCTCATCTCATGATGTGTACATGGTGGATACCCCTAAAGGAAGTGACAACGAGGAAAAAGGGGATGGGACGGGAGATCGACCCCCCGAAAAGCAATCAAAGCGTCGGCGTAAATGCCGACCCAAGCCCCGCCTCGACAAAAACCCAGCCATAGAGCAGGACGAGCCGGTAGACGACGAACAGGCCTTAGAGCAACCATCCGAACAGGGCAACACGGATAGAGAAACCGAACATCCCTCCTCCGGCGAAAACGGCATTCCGGATGACCTCACGCCGAATAAACCTATGGAGCAGAAGGATCTCCACGAGAGGCTCGTTGCAACTGCACGTAGCCTAAAAAAGCAGAAGCGGAAGCTAAAAACAGCGGAAGATGCACTCCGGATTAGATGGAGCAAAGTAATCAATACCACAGATAAGCACGGCGACAGTCGCCGCACTAAAAGCTATCCGAAAAGAAGGCTACTGCCTAAATTCGACGAAGAGGCCCTAGAGCCCTTGCATTCAAAAAATGAAAAAGCCACACGGTCGGATAGACGACCCCATAAAGCGGCAAGCGGCGCCGCACCTAAATCGGCATGCGACCCACTTAAGGATTCGCATCATGGCCCAGTCAGGTCCATTTATGGGCCAAGAAAGCAAGCTCTCATAAGCAACGCTATGAAGCCATCATCAGAATCCGGCACACCCAAATACAGGGGCGCCGCACACCCCCTATGTTTCACCGATGAGGTCCTGGACTATGAATTCCCAGAGGGATTCAAACCCGTAAACATAGAGGCATATGATGGAACAACAGACCCTGGAGTTTGGATCGAGGATTATATCCTCCACATACACATGGCTAGAGGAGATGATCTCCACGCCATAAAATATCTACCCCTTAAGCTTAAAGGGCCAGCCCGGCATTGGCTTAAAAGCCTTCTCGAAAACACAATTGGAAGCTGGGAAGAGCTCGAGGATGCTTTCCGAGCAAACTTTCAAGGGACCTATGTCCGCCCTCCGGATGCAGACGATCTTAGTCACATAACTCAACAACCCGGAGAATCAGCTCGGCAGTTCTGGAATAGATTCCTCACTAAAAAGAATCAGATAGTCGACTGTCCGGACGCCGAAGCCTTAGCAGCTTTCAGGCATAACGTCCGAGACGAATGGCTCGCCAGACACCTCGGCCAAGAAAAGCCAAGAACAATGGCCGCACTAACAAGCCTCATGACCCGCTTTTGTGCAGGGGAGGACAGCTGGTTGGCAAGGTGCAGCCCCAGCGACCCAAGTACATCCGAAACTAGGGATGGAAATGGAAAACCGCAACGCAACAAGGACCGTCGCTGGACTAAGGACAAAAGTCCGAAGAGCACTGCAGTCAATGCCGGATTCAAAGGCTCACGACAAAATCAGGAAAAATCACCCCCCCGGATAACAGGGACGATCCATCCAACCTAAATAAAATCGTGGACAAGATATGTCAGATACACAGTACTCCCGGGAAGCCTGCTAACCATACCCACAGAGACTGTTGGGTTTTCAAACAATCCGGCAGACTCAATGCTGAACACAAGGGGCTCGACACACCAAGCGAAGACGAGGACGAACCCCAAAAGCAGAGCACCAGGAAACCAAAGAACTTCCCACAAGAAGTAAAAACAGTGAACTCACTTCACATAAAAAAACGTGCGGTGCCCGTAAAGGTACGCACCACATGGCCCATCCCCAAAGGGTCCTGCCACTGGTTGTCAAAACCGATCATCTTCGATCAGCTAGATTATTCTAGGAATATCAGGAATGTAGGCTGGACTGCCTTGATACTCGATCCAATAATTGGCGGACTCCAGTTTTCAAATGTCCTTATGGACGGCGGCAGTGGACTAAACCTGATATATCAGGATACAATCTAGCACATGGGGATAAACCTAGCAAGAATCCGCCGCAGCAAAACCTCCTTTCAAGGGGTAATACCTGGTCCGGACACCCATTGTATGGGTTTTCTCTGGCTCGAAGTCATATTCGGCTCTGCCGATAACCTCTGCCGCAAAAAGCTGACCTTCCATATCATCCCGTTCTCAAGTCGCTATCAAGCACTACTGGGATGCGAAGCTTTCGCTCGCTTTAACGCAATACCGCATTATGCATCTCTTACGCTTAAGATGCCCGGTCCACGAGGCATCATCTCTTTGAAGGGGAAGCACTAAAGTGCGCCTCCCCAAGCGGAGGACTGTGCGGCCGCTTTGACAGCCCAACAGCAAAATGGCCTCACCGGCCAAAAAAAACTTCGAACTAGGTCATTCAAGACCACGAACGCGGATAGACAAGTTCGGTGCAAAATCATCATTGATGCAGGCCTAGAAGCCATATACCCCCGCACTAGGGGCTCCACGCATATACAATAAGAGACAATAAAGCTCAACCTTATATATCTTACTTTATACTTTGCTTATTTTAAACTTTTTTGGCACGACCCGTTTTCAACTCAGTTCCTCTCTTTTACAGATGAACGTCGTGCGGCGCCCGTCCAGGATACGGCACAACGGAGACACAGGCGCAGACGTGCAGTAGGGACCCATCCTAAAGGATTCTTTTTAGATTAAGACCCTGCGTAAACCTTTTTTACCGTCTCTTGTTGCTACACATCCCCTGGTATTTTCTTTCTGATATAACCAAGGAGGAGGCTGGCGTCTTGGCATGTGGCCACGTCAGAATTTTTGCATGTACCTGGACACTAGGGGCTTTGTTAATAAAGAGTGTTGTTTCGCCCGCACTCATAAAGACCGAACACCTTAGGGAGTGTTCGGCGTCGCGAGTTTTGGCATTATATGCACCAGCTCCGAATCATGTCTTTGGTCAAATGTTGGGTTGCCCGGCTCCTGAGTTCGGCTACCTTACGTTCCGCTCTATCGGCTAAGGTAGCACCAGGAGAACTACTGCGATTGTGCCCCGGTTCGGCCGGGCGAGCACCTCAGTAGAGAAAGCCGAAAACTGACTGTCATGATGTAGCGTGAGACTGGTCAGCCACTCGATGACCTATCTGAATCTATCGGATTCCTCCGCTTTAACGAAGGGCCGCTTCCCAGTCAGGCACATACGCGCCCCGAACTCGGACGAGCGCAGTTGCCACCAAGGGGCTACCTAAATAGTCTCACTATCAAACTCCTATGGCTAAGTGAAAGTGTTAAAGCATTATAGTCCGGTTGCCTGGCCCGCTGCGCTATCACCTCCTTTGTAGGACCAAGTGGTTGGGTTAAGTGTGAATGCGTCTTCTGCGAGCACCCCCGCACTATGTGCGTGGGGGCTGAAGCCAACGACTGCCATCTTTTAGATTCTATATATATATATATATATCTTAAAACGGCCGCACAGGAGGTGTTCCCAAAACTCGGAGGCACAAGTATAAAAAAGGCCACTACAGTTTATCAAAATATTACTTTATAATTACATATGCTATCATAACATAGCATCTTTCGGGCACTGCGTCTCTATTACACGAGCGCCTTCAAGAACTTCCTGAAAATAGTGCTCGGAGGGTACTCAGCTTTTGTCCGAATCTCGGGACGCAACAACGGTGGTCTCCATCTCTGCCCAGTATGTCTTAACACGGGCAAGAACCATCCTAGCGCCCTCTATGCAAGCTGACCTCTTCATTGCATTTATACGCGGCACCGCGTCAAGGAATTGCTGCACCAAGCTGAAATAACTCTTCGGCTCCGATCTCCCCGGCCACAGGTGACCCATGACGT
The DNA here is from genome assembly GCF_003073215.2 of Triticum urartu. Taxonomy (NCBI): domain Eukaryota; kingdom Viridiplantae; phylum Streptophyta; class Magnoliopsida; order Poales; family Poaceae; genus Triticum; species Triticum urartu. The sequence goes on from NC_053025.1 coordinate 480,049,454, forward strand.
ACTTCATGGCGAGTCCAGACAACCTATTCAGTTCGGCCCATTGAGCCAAATGATCATCCACTGCCAGCGGACGCTCTGGATTGTGAAACCGCGACTAGAAAAGCTTTTCCACTTCGCGATCTTTCTGATCTCTAAAGTGTTCGGTCGCATCAGTAGCACTCGCTGCCAAGTCCAGATAGGTATCCTCCACACTCCACATCCGGTCCAACGGAGCAAACTTCGGATCACAAAATTTCCTTCGCAGCATAAAGGGCTTTCTAGCCGCAATCTGTTCGGCCTGACGCAGCTCCTCCTTCACAGCTCTCATCGCAGAGCGCGCGTCCTTGGCATTGGCAACGGCCTTCTCTAAGTCCGTCTGTTTCGCCTGGTCTTCTTTTTCAAGAAGTTTGCAACGGTCTGTAGCGCTTTTTAACTTTTCGGCCATCTCGGCCATCTGTTCCTTGCTTCGGCAATGAGCAGCCTGTTCGGCTCTCAGCTCTTCAAGGGCTTTCCTAGTGGCCGCATCACTTTCGCTGGCTTGTTCTTTAACTCGGGCAAGTTCTGCCCTAAGACTCTCCATGGCGGCCGCACCATCTGCGTCAAGCGCACACATCGTAAGACACAGGCATAAAACTGTTCTTACCTGATGCCGCCTGAGGAAGTACATACCTTGAGCCTCATCAATCCGCTTATTGACAAGCGTGATGTCGGCATCTGCCACGTCCAGTTGCCGCTTTAGTTCGGCAAAATCTTCAGTTCGGCTCGATTCCGGACACCCTGCCGCCTACATTCAAAGGCGACATCTTAGACTTGGGATTATGATCCTCCGCGTGCCGTCATTTCTTGACGACGCGCAGAGTCTCAGGGGCTACTATCTACACAGGGCGCATCTTACTCATGCGCAACTGACAAAAGTATACATTATCTAATGTACCTCGAAACCCGTCAGTAAACTTTTGACGGCCTCATACAATCCGCTCTCTACGGATGAAATCCTTTGAATCACCGTGCCCATCAATGCGTGGTGCTCCTCTGAGATAGAAGCTCGCCCCAGCAGAATCTTTAGCTCCTCCGGCCGAGCACCAGACGGTGCCGGGCTCGTCCCATGACCTCTTTCGAAGGCCGGACGCGGAGAACCTCGGGGGGCCGCATAGCCACCTTCTGCCCCTGCCGGATTTGGAGAAACCCTCAGCGATGACACCTCAGGGTCGCCCGCCTCGCTAGGCGGCACGGCAGGGGGAGGCGTCCCACTCTCCATCATCTCCGAAGGAGATCCCCCGAAGACGAGCTCTGCTGAGAAGGGCTGAGGTCCGAGCTACAATATAAAGGTTTGGTTAATCTTCTCAGATATAAATCAAGGACTTCCCTCATCCCTCAAAAGGAAAATCTTTTCTCCACTTACGGCTCGCTGGAGGGCTGATCCCCTTGAGGGCGTAGTCCGGCCGAGGAACTCCCCGGCGTCGGACCCTCTGACGAGGATTTTCTCCCCCGTTTCGAGGCCATGGTTTCCGGGTCGTCAGAGGCGGCTCTCTTCTTCCCCTTAGGAGAGGAATTGTCGGTTCCTCCCTTCGGAGCAGCCTCCTTCGAGGAGGCCATAGCTTCCTTGTCCTCCCCCTCCAAAGGCATTATCTCCAGCATCCTGACCAGCACGGGATCCGGCCTGGTTTCAGGAAGGGGAGCCGGACACCTGATCAGCTTTGCCTTCGCTATCCACTCCTGTTTAAAAGGACGGCTCTTTTAGGGGCAAGTTTATGACAAATATACGGATAGAAGGTCCGTGCACAAGGTTGCTTACTTGAGTATCCGAGCGATTGCAGCTTAGTCCTGCGTCCTCGGTTAAATCCGGACACATCTCTTGTGATCCGAAGAACAGTCTATACATCTCCGCGGGCGTTGCGCCCATAAAGTTCTGGAGAGCTCGCGGTCCCTCTGGATTAAACTCCCACAGGCGAAGGGGGCGACGTTTGCCGGGCAATATTCGGCGAATCAGCATGACCTGCGTCACCTTGACCAAGCTGAGGTCTCCTTCCAAGAGATCCTTAATTCGGCCCTGTAACAGGGGCACGTCTTTGGGCAAACCCCAATCTAACCCTCTGTTAACCCATGACGCTAGTCGTGGTGGGGGACCCGAGCGAAAGGCAGGAAGCGCCACCCACTTGGTGCTCCGGGAAGCGGTGATATAAAACCACTCTCGTTGCCACAAGCCTAGCTACTCTCGAAAAGAGCCCTCGGGCCATGGAGCATCAGCATTTTTGCTTATAACAGCGCCTCCGCACTCTGCGTGCTGTCCCTTGATCATCTTCGCCTCCACTTTGAAAGTCTTGAGCCATAATCCGAAGTGAGGGGTAACACGGAGGAACGCTTCGCATACAACGATAAACGAGGAGATATGGAGGATGGACTCCGGAGCTAAGTCGTGGAATTCCAGCCCGTAATAAAACAGCAGTCCCCTCACAAAGGGGTCCATCAGGAAGCCTAACCCCCGAAGGAAGTGAGACACGAACACTACGCTCTCACCGGGCTGGGGACTGGGGATAGCCTGCCTTTGAGCAGGCAACTTGTGCGAAATTTCGGCGGTCAAGAACTTAGCCTCTCTCAACTTTAGCACGTCCTCCTCCATCCATCGGCCTTGAAGGTCGGAACCGGACATTGTCGAAGGTCTAAGGCGCCCGGAATCTGGAGCCTAGGGTGTTGGAACTCAAGGCGACGGGCGAACTTGTTTTGGGATTGGAGAAAAGGAGTAAGGCCCTGGTCTCTTTATAAGAGGTTGAATACCAGGAGCCCTCCCCGAAACCATTTGGGACTCGCCTTTAATCGAGAAAACATGCTAACGGGCACGATTGGGTTACCCACGTCCGTATTGATGAGAATCCCGTAAAAGGGGGGCACATGATCTCTGCTTTGACAAGACGTGCCAAGGAAACCGCCTCGCAAAACACACTGAGGTGGAAAAGTGAAAACGATTGGAGTGAAGGACTTGGCTGTAGTGTGATGACGCACTGCGGAATACGTCAGCAGATTTGATTTGTGTTAATATTATTCTCTCTATGGCAATATGTGGAAGCTTATTTTGCAGAGCCGGACACTACTCTTGGTGTTTACGATCTTCTATGAAGGACTTGGAGGAGGAACCCGCCTTGCAATGCCGAAGACAATTTGCGCGCCGGACTCGTCGTCATTGAAGCCTGGTTCAGGAACTGCTGAGGGAGTCCTGGATTAGGGGGTGTTCGGGTAGCCGGACTATACCTTCAGCCGGACTCCTGGACTATGAAGATACAAGATTGAAGACTTCGTCCCTTGTCCGGATGGGACTTTCCTTGGCGTGGAAGGCAAGCTTGTCGATGCGGATATTCAAGATCTCCTACCATTGTAACGGACTCTATGTAACCCTAACCCTATCCGGTGTCTATATAAACCGGAGGGTTGTAGTCCGTAGGCAATCAACTCCATATACAACAATCATACCATAGGCTAGCTTCTAGGGTTTAGCCTCCTTGATCTCGTGGTAGATCTACTCTTGTACTACCCATATCATCAATATTAATCAAGCAGGACGTAATGTTTTATCTCCATCAAGAGGGCCCGAACTTGGGTAAAACATCGTGTTCCCTGTCTCCTGTTACCATCCGGCCTAGACGCACAGTTCGGGACCCACTACCCGAGATCCACCGGTTTTGACACCGACACCACAGAGACAAGACACTCCAAGCACTCCCCAACCGCAAGCAACCCCATCAGTGCAAGAAGAGGATGACTTTGAGGCCCAGCCAACTCCATCTTCACAGGCGTCGCCAGCGTTACGCAGGCTTCGCAAAGGACCAAGGCCCCAAGTCCCTCTTTAGAGCATTTTAGAAGGAGAAGTGCACCACCAATCTGTTGCACGTTAGGTGTTCCCCGAAGCCACTCCTAGTGTGAACGTTTCCGAGTCTGAAGCTAAAGTTGCTGAAGACAATCCGGCTGCATCAGCCGAAGGAAAACAAGAAGAAGAACGTGTCCCTACTTTCCCCATCACTGAAGAAGCTGTTCCTGAAGTGAACGTGTCAGTGCCCGACCCTCCAGCTCCTCAAGTGGAGGTTGAGAATCCTGAGGCTGCCACCACTAACACCACTGAAGCCAATGACGTGGTCATGGCTGAAGACACTGTGGAGCCTGCACCTAACACTGTGCCAGAGGCCAATGAAGCCAATGATGCACCTGCAACAGATGTGCAGCCTGACGCCTCTGTTGATGCCACTGCTCCTGTTTTGCCACCAAGGCCACATACTATTGAGCAAGCATACAACTATGGTCAGCTCATCACTGTCAAATGGCCTCTTCTTGTTCCTCCACCTGCTGCTGGTCCCCAATTTGACTATCACGTCAAGCGCAGGCCTCAGGTCCAGAAGCCAATGCCAAGGCTGCCAAGGTTTCCAGGCACTGCATCTGCACCCGGATCGTTCAATATCAATGGCTTTTCAAAGCACACAACACCTTCTTCAATAGCGCCAAGAACCCCTACTCAAAGGCAAGAATATCTTCCGATCGGTTCTGGAGCTATCAGCAGCGCAGTTATTACTCATGCATCTTGTATAATCAAGGTTGCATTTTTCCCCATATGCGTCTTGACACTGAAGCCATAACTGGTCTGCCCTGTTTGGAAGAAGCGCTGGATTGCTTTAGAGAATCTGGTTTGTTGCAGTTCGTCACTGACAAGGAGCACTGGAATGAAGAATTGCTGCTCCAATTCTATGCCACCCTTCATATTCGTGGCTACAACAGGGATCTGAAGACTTGGGTCCTTGAGTGGATAACAGGCAACGTTCATCACGAAGCCAAAGCCTTTGATATCATTGAGCTCACTGGTCTGCCCACTCCAGGAGATCTTTATGAACCTGGTTGTCAGCTTCTCAGTGCTGCTATGGAAAGCATTTTTCACAAGCCTGAACCCAACATGAGTCAGATTCTTAGCCTGATGAAGCCTTTGCCTCCAGATGCTGAATATCCGACGGAGTTTTTTGTTGAAGACCTTGAGTATCTGCCACGCACTATCTATCACATGATAAGGCGAACTCTCTGGCCCATCAAAGGACATTCTCCACATGCAAAGGTGGAAGGTGCAATGAAGACTTTGGTCTTCCATATTCTTCATGGCAAAAGCTTCAATGCACAAGACTTCTTCATCCGCCAACTTGCTGCATTCGGATCTGATCTCTTTGGCTTGAAGTTTTACGCCCCATGGATTATGCGTCTGATCAAACTACACTCAGCTATCACCTATCAGCCCTCTGCTCGCAATCATCGGATTTTTCTGCCTGACGTCGACATGTCAGTTGAAGCCATCTATCCAGAGCCTGCCAAGGAGCCCCTTAGTCTTCAGAATGCTGATAAGCAAAGTTTCTCTCAACACATTGAAGGCGACCCAGCAGTCACTCGTGTTTATCCTCTGGCTGGTACTACCTGTGCACCTCATCGTGCCCTCACTGAAGCCACTGAAAGCACCATTGCACAACGGCCCAAGAAGCGATCCCGTGTTCTCAATGACCGAGAGTTTCTGGTTGCCCTTAATCAGAAACAGGATAAGCATGATGACTGGCTGAAGCACCAAATGCAAAGCCTCTTGGTGGACGTAAACAGGATTCACAACCTTGCCACCAAGAATGCCTTTGTCGTCCATGAAACTTGTCGGAGTACATGGAAAGGGCTGACGCTTATGTGTTCTGAAAATGATCTTCAAGAGGATGGTTTCTCTGAACGCTTCAAGTTTGACTCAACACCTCCAAGAAGGACCTTGCTGCGGCGTACTCCGTCTCTTGAAGACTCTGAGTTCTCCTCCTCTGCTGCAACAGTGAATGCACGTGTCATCGATGATGAAGCGATGCTACTTCACCACCTTCAGCGTGAATCACCACTGCACCGAGTTCGTCTGCACCGCCAACCAACTCCGACGACCCTGCTGCTTCACCAACTCCTCATGGGAACGAGTAGGTGTTGTATGTCTTAAAACCTTTTTGGTCCTTACTGACAAAAGGGGGAGAAGCATATCAGTTTGATAGTCTTCAAGCGGGTCCATATGGGCGGTGGTTTTATATTTTGCCTAGTGTTTACAACTCTCGTGTTTTGATACATTTGGTTCTTTGAGTTGTAACACTCAAACTCGATGGTCGTCTGCTACTTATTTGCTTTTCTATGATGCGATGATAAATTCCGCATGTGCGACGATAAATTCTGCACTTAGATCATTTGGAAGACGTCCATTTTTCATTATGTATGTCATTATATTCACATACTTTTCATGCATGATGAATTGTCATCATAAGTTGAAGAGGATCTCCACAAATACAACCTGCCATGTGCATTTGCATACCAAAAGCAAATTACTTATATGCACATCTTCAGGGGGAGCCTTTGCCACTTATGAAGACAATAACCTATCCTTTACAATTTCACATATTTTATTCCCCGTTGAAAACTTCAACCAGTTTGTCATCAATCCCCAAAAAGGGGGAGATTTTAAGTGCATCTAGTGCCACCCCTAGTTGGTTTTGGAGTATTGACGACAAACCTGGTTGAGGGACTAATGTGTTTGTGAGAATTGCAGGATAACACAGGTAGAAGTCCCTCATTGATTCCGTTTTCCTACCAGAGATGACCCCTAAAAATGTATGAAGACATTGAAGTCAAAGGTGGTATGTGAAGACATTCACATTGAAGACTATGACAAGAGAAGACATCGCGTGAAGACTATGGAGCGCGAAGACTTAGCAGTTTCGTCGTGCTGTGTTTTTCCTTGTTGAGTCATAGGAACCACCGTACTGTTAAGTGGGGTCCAAGAGAACCAGTCAGAATGACTGAAGTGATGCTTAACCAAAATCCTATGTCTTAGAGTGAAGACTATGAGAGCAAATCTTGTCCAGAGTTGGATAAGTCAACTTTGCTTGTAGCTCAAGTAAAGTTGCCGTGTGTGTTTGAAATCTGACCGTTGGAACACGTGTCAGTTCCTTAGTTACCCAGGGTCATTTCGGACAAATCAGGTCGGGTCGCCTAGTGGCTATAAATAGCCCACCCCTACAACCATAAATGGTTGGCTGCTCAGAGTTAGTGCACGGCTTTTGTCGTTTGAGAGCAACCCACCTCGAAGCCTTTGAGAGAGAATTCCTTGCGAGGATAAAGCCCTAAACACCCAGAGCCAAAGAGTGTTAGGCATCACTTAAGTCTTCCTGTATGTGTGATCTGAAGACTTATTACACTTGAGGACTGTGAATCCTCCAGCCGGTTAGGCGTCGTGTTCTGACCATCCAAGAGTCATTGTGGACCGCCGGTGAACGAAGTCTGTGAAGGTTTGGAAGTCTACCTTGAAGACTTACCAGAGTGATTGGGCGAGGACTGGGTATCCTTAGCTCAAGGGGAATAAGGTGAAGACGTGGTCTTCTAAGTTGAATCTTAGCCTCCCTAACCAGACGTACAGTTGTCACAGCAACTGGAACTGGTCCAACAAATCATTGTCTTCAATGAGTCACTGGTTTCATCCTTCCCTTCCCTTTACTTACTGTTGGTCCTTGTGAAGTCATTGTATGATTGCTTTATCTTTTGTCTTCACTGAGTGACTGCTTGTTCTGATTGGCTTCACAATATCTTCCTACCTGATCTTTACTTCCTAGCTGCTATTAGTCATTGTGCTTTCACTCCATTGAATACTTGACTATGGTTTGCCTAGTGTAGTCTACCTTCCGCTGCATGGTAATAGGTTTATTTCTATCCTTCGTCTTCGAAACTTCCATGTTTTGAAGACTTTCATAAAAATCGCCTATTCACCCCCCCTCTAGTCGATCACTAGCACTTTCAGGTTGAATAGATGAATCTGAGGTTGTGTGACGCATATCGTATAATCATACCCACGGATACTTGAGGTGACATTGGAGTATCTAGGTGACATTAGGGTTTTGGTTGAATTGTGTCTTAAGGTGTTATTCTAGTATGAACTCCAGGGCTGTTTGTGACACTTATAGGAATAGCCCAACGGATTGATTGGAAAGAATAACTTTGAGGTGGTTTCGTACCCTACCATAATCTCTTCGTTCGTTCTCCGCTATTAGTGACTTTGGAGTGACTCTTTGTTGCATGTTGAGGGATAGTTATGTGATCCAATTATGTTAGTATTGTTGAGAGGACTTGCACTAGTGAAAGTATGAACCCTAGGCCTTGTTTACCATCATCGCAATACCGTTTATGCTCACTTTTATCATTAGTTACCTTGCTGTTTTTATAATTTCAGATTACAAATACCTTTATCTATTATCCATATACCACTTGTATTACCATCTCTTCGCCGAACTAGTGCACCTATACAATTTACCATTGTATTTGGTGTGTTGGGGACACAAGAGACTCTTTGTTATTTGGTTGCAGGGTTGCTTGAGAGAGACCATCTTCATCCTACGCCTCCTACGGATTGATAAACCATAGATATTCCACTTGAGGGAAATTTGCTATTGTCCTACAAACTTCTGCACTTGGAGGCCCAACAACGTCTACAAGAAGAAGGTTGTGTAGTAGACATCAAGCTCTTTTCTAGCACCGTTGCCGGGGAGGTTAGCGCTTGAAGGTATATCTTTAGATCTTGCAATCGAGTCTTTTAGTTTCTTGTTTTATCACTAGTTTAGTTTATAAAAGAAAACTATAAAAAATGGAATTGAGTTTGTCTCATACGCTTCACCTTTTTAATATCTTTCGTGAGTATGATGGAAAGGATAATTGTGCTCAAGTGCTAGAAGAAGAAATCTATAAAATGTTTGGCACTAAATATTTGAATGATGAGCATGATTGCAATGTTGTTAGTATGAATTCCTTGAATATCCATGATGCTAATGATATGCAAAGCCACAAGATTGGGGAAGCTATGATTGATGAAGATGATATTTTTTGTCCCCCAAGTTTTGATGAGCAAATTTATTATGATGAAAGCATGCCTCCTATTTATGATGATTATATTGATGAAAGTGGATTTGGAGAGGTCATGACTTTATTTTGTGATGAATCCACTATTCCGGAAGAGGTTCCAATTGATTATGAGAACAAAGTTGCTATCTATGATGATTATTGTGATGACTTGTATGCTATAAAGAATAATTATATCCATGAAACTTGTCATCATGATTTTAGTTTTCAATTGGATTATGCCTCACATGATAATTATTTTGTTGAGTTTGCTCCCACTATTATTCATGAGAAGAATTTTGCTTATGTGGAGAGTAATAAAATTTCTATGCTTGTAGATCATGAAAAGAATGCTTTAGGTGCTGGTTATATTGTTGAATTCATTCATGATGCTACTGAAAATTATTATGAGGGAGGAATATATGCTTGTAGGAATTGCAATAATATCAAGTTTCCTCTCTATGTGCTTAAAGTTTTGAAGTTATGCTTGTTTTACCTTCCTATGCAAGTTGATTCTTGTTCCCACAAGTTGTTTGCTCACAAAATCCCTATGCATAGGAAGTATGTTAGACTTAAATGTGCTAGTAATATTATTCATGATGCTCTCTTTATGTTTCAATTCTTACCCTTTATGTGAGCATCATTGAAATCATCATGCCTAGCTAGGGGCGTTGAACGATAGCGCTTGTTGGGAGGCAACCCAATTTTATTTTTGTTACTTGCTTTTTGTTCCTGTTTAGTAATAAATAATTCATCTAGCCTCTGTTTATATGTGGTTTTATGCTTTTAATTAGTGTTTGTGCCAAGTAGAACCTTTGGGAAGACTTGGGGAAAGTCTTTGCGATCATGCTGTAAAAAACAGAAACTTTAGCTCTCACGAGAATTACTGCCATTTTTATTTGGAGAGTGATATTTAGTTAATTCTTTTTGCGGAATATTAATAGATAAATTCCTCAGGTTCAGAAAGTTATTTGAGAATTTTATGAGTTCCATAAGTATACGTTTGATCCAGATTACTACAGACTGTTCTGTTTTTGACAGATTCTGTTTTTCGTGTGTTGTTTGCTTATTTTGATGAATCTATGGCTAGTAAAATAGTTTATAAACCATAGAGAAGTTGGAATACAGTAGGTTTAACACCAATATAAATAAATAATGAGTTCATTACAGTACCTTGAAGTGGTGATTTATTTTCTTATACTAACGGAGCTTACGAGTTTTCTATTAAGTTTTGTGTTGTGAAGTTTTCAAGTTTTGGGTAAGGATTCGATGGACTATGGAATAAGGAGTGGAAAGAGCCTAAGCTTGGGGATTCCCGAGGCAACCCAAGTTAATATTCAAGTATAGCCAAGAGCCTAAGCTTGGGGATGCCCCGGAAGGCATCCCCTCTTTTGTCTTCGTTCATCGGTAACTTTACTTAGAGCTATATTTTTATTCACCACATGATATGTGTTTTGCTTGGAGCGTCAATTTATTTTGTTAGGATTTTCTTGCTGTTATTTATAAAAATGTTTTGCATCTTTTAGTTCAATAAAAGTGGCATTGATAGCCTTTACTATGCCTATGCGAAAAGTATGCATGTCGCTGTTTGAAAACAGAAAGTTTACCGCTGTTGCAATAATTCCCTAGAAAAGTCAGAATGTGATAAAATGTTCAAACCTTTTGCATATTAAGATCTGATAAATTTCTACAGTGGGAATTTTATTTCATAATTTTTTGAGCTAGGGAAGTATGGATGTTGCAGCATTCTTTACAGACTATCCTATCTAGACAGATTGCTGTTATGTTTGCATTGTTTGCATATGTTTGCTTCTTTAATGATTCTATTTGAGGATAGGACTATTAAATATGCAGAGGCATTTAGTATGCAATGTAGAATAATAATTTTAGTGATTTTCTACAGTAGAGTATGATAAGGTTTTGGCAATGGTTTATACTAACTTATCTCACGAGTCCTTGTTGAGTTTGTGTGGATGAAGCTTTTGAGATTTAGGGAGACCGTGATATGAGAGGAATTAAGGAGACACAAAAGCTCAAGCTTGGGGATGCCCAAGGCACCCCAAGATAATATTTCAAGAAGTCTCAAGCATCTAATCTTGGGGATGCCTCGGTTGGCATCCCACCTTTCTTCTTCAACAAACTATCGGTTAGTATCGGTTGATCCTAAGTTTTTGCTTCTTCACATGATGTTTGCTATTCTTAGATGTCATTTTATTTTGTTTTGCTTGCTGTTTAAATAAAATACCAAGATTTGAAATTATTTGATGTTAGAGAGTCTTCACATAGTTGCATAATTATTCGACTACTCATTGATCTTCACTTATATCTTTCGGAGTAGTTTGTCATTTGCTCTAGTGCTTCACTTATATCTTTTAGAGCATGGTCGTAGTTTTATTTTGAAGAAACAGATGAACTCTCATGCTTCACTTAGATTATTTTGAGAGTCTTAAATAGCATGATAATTTGCTTAAAATCCTAATATGGTAGGTATACAAGATTAATAATAAAATTCTCTTATGAGTGTGTTGAACACTAAGAGAAGTATGATACTTGATGATTGTTTTGAGTTATGAGGATGGTAATATTAGAGTCATGCTCGTTGAGTAGTTGTGAACTTGAGAAATACTTGTGTTGAAGTTTGTGATTCCTGTAGCATGCACGTATGTTGAACCGTTATGTGATGAAGTCGGAGCATGATTTATTTATTGATTGCCTTCCTTATGAGTGGCGGTCGGGGACGAGCGATGGTCTTTTCCTACCAATCTATCCCCCTAGGAGCATGCACGTAGTACTTTGTTTCGATAACTAATAGATTTTTGCAATAAGTATGTGAGTTCTTTATGACTAATGTTGAGTCCATGGATTATACGCACTCTCACCCTTCCACCTTTGCTAGCCTCTCTAGTACCGCGCAACTTTCGCCGGTACCATAAACCCACCATATACCTTCCTCAAAACAGCCACCATACCTACCTATTAGGGCATTTCCATAGCCATTCCGAGATATATTGCCATGCAACTTTCCACCATTCCGTTTATTATGACACGCTTCATCATTGTCATATTGCTTTGCATGATCATGTAGTTGACATCGTATTTGTGGCAAAGCCACCGTTCATAATTCTTTCATACATGTCACTCATGCATCATTGCACATCCCGGTACACCGCCGGAGGCATTCATATAGAGTCATACTTTGTTCTAGTATCGAGTTGTAATCATTGAGTTGTAAATAAATAGAAGTGTGATGATCGTCATTCAATAGAGCATTGTCCCAAAAAAAAGAGAAAGGCCAAAAAAAAAGAGAAGGCCCCCCAAAAAATATAAAATAATAATAATAATAATAATAAAAATAAAAAGGGGCAATGCTACTATCCTTTTACCACACTTGTGCTTCAAAGTAGCACCATGATCTTCATGATAGAGAGTCTCCTATGTTGTCACTTTCATATACTAGTGGGAATCTTTCATTATAGAACTTGGCTTGTATATTCCAATGATGGGCTTCCTCAAAATGCCCTAGGTCTTCGTGAGCAAGCGAGTTGGATGCACACCCACTTAGTTTCTTTTTGAGCTTTCATACATTTATAGCTCTAGTGCATCAGTTGCATGGCAATCCCTACTCACTCACATTGATATGTATTGATGGGCATCTCCATAGCCCGTTGATACGCCTAGTTGATGTGAGACTATCTTCTCCCTTTTTGTCTTCTCACAACCACCATTCTATTCCACCTATAGTGCTTGTCCATGGCTCACGCTAATGTATTGCGTGAAGATTGAAAAAGTTTGAGAACATCAAAAGTATGAAACAATTGCTTGGCTTGTCATCGGGGTTGTGCATGATTTAAATATTTTGTGTGGTGAAGATAGAGCATAGCCAGACTATATGATTTTGTAGGGATACCTTTCTTTGGCCATGTTATTTTGAGAAGACATGATTACTTTGTTAGTATGCTTGAAGTATTACCATTTTTATGTCAATATGAACTTTTGTCTTGAATCTTTCGAATCTGAATATTCATACCACAATTAAGAAGAATTACATTGAAATTATGCCAAGTAGCACTCCGCATCAAAAATTCTATTTTTATCATTTACCTACTCGAGGACGAGCAGGAATTAAGCTTGGGGATGCTGATACGTCTCCAACGTATCTATAATTTTTGATTGCTCCATGCTATATTATCTACTGTTTTGAATGTTTATGGGCTTTTTATTATACACTTCTATATCATTTTTGGGACTAACCTATTAACCCAGAGTCCAGTGCCAGTTTCTGCTTTTACCCTGTTTTAGGGTTTCGAAGAAAAGGAAAATCAAACGGAGTCTAATTGACCTGAAACTTCACGGAACTCATTTTTGGAAGGAAAGAAGCCCAGAAGACTTGGAGTGCACGTCGGGGGATCTGCGAGGAGGTCACGAGGCAAGGGGGCGCGCCCACCCCCCTGGGCGCGCCCTCCACCCTCATGAGCCCCCCTGACGTACTTCTTCCGCCTATATATCTCCATATACCCTAAAAACATCCGAACGCAGAATAGATCGGGAGTTCCGCTGCCAGAAGCCTCCGTAGCCACCGAAAACGAATCTAGACCCGTTCTGAGTCTGATTGGGTCGTCTTGGGAGAAGGAATATCCTTCGTTGACCGTGAGAGCTTGTGATGGGCTAAGTTGGGACACCCCTGCAGGGATTTGAACTTTCAAAAGTCGTGCCCGCGGTTATGGGCAGATGGGAATTTGTTAATGTTCGGTTGTAGAAAACTTGAAACTTAACTTAATTAAAATGGATCAACAACGTGTGTAGCCGTGATGGTCTCTTTTCGGCGGAGTCCGGGAAGAGAACACAGTCTCGGGTTATGCTTGAACGTAAGTAGTCTAGGATCACTTCTTGATCATAGATTCTCGAACGTGCATTGCCTTCTCTTCTCGCTCTCATTTGCGTATGTTAGCCACCATATATGCTAGTGCTTGCTGCAGCTCCACCTCATACCTTTTCCCTACCTATAAGCTTAAATAGTCTTGATCGCGAGGGTGTGAGATTGCTGAGTCCCCGTGACTCACAGTTTACTTCCAAAACCAGATGCAGGTGCCGATGATACCGTTCCAGGAGATACGACTGAGCTCAAGTGGGAGTTCGATGAGGACTCAGGACGATACTACGTTTCCTTTCCAGACGATTAGTAGTGGAGCCCAGTTGGGGCGATCGGGGATCTTATGCATTTGGGGTTGTCTTTATTTTGGTTCCGTAGTCGGACCTTGATTTACTGGATGATTGTAATGCTATTTTTATGTTATTGTGTGAAGTGGCGATTGTAAGCCAACTATGTATCTCTTTCTTATTCAGTACATGGGATGTGTAAAGATGACCCCTCTTGCGACATTGCCTACAATGCGGTTATGCCTCTAAGTCGTGCTCCGACAGATGGGAGATATAGCCGCATCGTGGGTGTTACAGTGCCCCCTTCCTTTAGCCATCGAAATCTTAATCATTACCTATCAATGATCCTTTCCAAGGAAGCCAAGAAAATTACAACGAGCTTTAGAGAGCGTCGAAGCCAAGACTCCTTGTCCGAGAGCTGCCTAAAATCTTGCGCTTTATCAAGCCTGAAAATGACCCAAGTAGCCTTCACCATTTAGAATTTTCTGTTCCTTGTTTTCCTCTATCCCCACGCTTGCAAGGAGGCCCCATCGTTTCTTAATAGGGCACTGAGTCTTTCAAAGGGGTCAACGGTAGATTAATCACATACCCATGCATCCTCGATGGCTTGATCGAACCCTTCTAACTTGGTCCAGTACATCTCAAAGTGAAACCTCTTCTTATGAGCAAATGGCGCACATGTCGTGAGGTACAAAGGCGCATGATCTGAGACACCCATGGACAGGGCCTTGATACATCTCCAACGTATCTATAATTTTTGATTGCTCCATGCTATATTATCTACTATTTTGAATGTTTATGGGCTTTATTATACACTTTTATATCATTTTTGGGACTAACCTATTAACCCAGAGCCCAGTGTCAGTTTCTGTTTTTACCCTGTTTTAGGGTTTCGAAGAAAAGGAAAATCAAACGGAGTCCAATTGACCTGAAACTTCACGGAACTCATTTTTGGAAGGAAAGAAGCCCAGAAGACTTGGAGTTCACGTCGGGGGATCTGCGAGGAGGTCACGAGGAAGGGGGGCGCGCCCTCCACCCTCGTGAGCCCCTCGTGCCCCCCTGACGTACTTCTTCCACCTATATGTCTCCATATACCCTAAAAACATTCTAACGCAGAATAGATTGGGAGTTCTGCCGCCAAAAGCCTCCATAGCCACCGAAAACCAATCTAGACCCGTTCCGGCACCCTGCCGGAGGGGGCAATCCTTCTCCGGTGGCCATCTTCATCATCCCGGTGCTCTCCATGACGAGGAGGGAGTAGTTCTCCCTCGGGGCTGAGGGTATGTACCAGTAGCTATGTGTTTGATCTCTCACTCTCTCGTGTTCTTGATTTGGCACGATCTTGATGTATCGCGAGCTTTTCTATTATAGTTGGATCTTATGTTTCTCCTCCCCCTCTTCTCTCTTATAATGAATTGAGTTTCCCCTTTGAAGTAATCTTATCGGATTGAGTCTTTAAAGATTTGAGAACACTTGATGTATGTCTTGTCGTGGATATCTGTGGTGACAATGGGATATCACGTGATTCACTTGATGTATGTTTTGGTGACCAACTTGCGGGTTCCACCCATGAACCTATGCATAGGGGTTGGCACACGTTTTCGTCGTGATTCTCTGGTAGAACTTTGGGGCACTCTTTAAGGTCCTTTGTGTTGGTTGAATAGATGAATCTGAGATTGTGAGACGCATATCGTATAATCATACCCACGGATACTTGAGGTGACATTGGAGTATCTAGGTGAAATTAGGGTTTTGGTTGATTTGTGTCTTAAGGTGTTATTCTAGTACGAACTCTAGGGCTGTTTGTGACACTTATAGGAATAGCCCAACGGATTGATTGGAAAGAATAACTTTGAGGTGGTTTCGTACCCTACCATAATCTCTTCGTTCGTTCTCCGCTATTAGTGACTTTGGAGTGACTCTTTGTTGCATGTTGAGGGATAGTTATGTGATCCAATTATGTTAGTATTGTTGAGAGGACTTGCACTAGTGAAAGTATGAACCCTAGGCCTTGTTTACCATCATTGCAATACCGTTTACGCTCACTTTTATCATTAGTTACCTTGCTGTTTTTATAATTTCAGATTAAAAATACCTTTATCTATTATCCATATACCACTTGTATTACCATCTCTTCGCCGAACTAGTGCACCTATACAATTTACCATTGTATTGGGTGTGTTGGGGACAGAAGAGACTCTTTGTTATTTGGTTGCAGTGTTGCTTGAGAGAGACCATCTTCATCCTACGCCTCCTACGGATTGATAAACCTAAGGTCATCCACTTGAGGGAAATTTGCTACTGTCCTACAAACCTCTGCACTTGGAGGCCCAACAACGTCTACAAGAAGAAGGTTGTGTAGTAGACATCAGGCCTAAAGTAGACAATCAGTGTAATACAACTCCCAATCCATCGAGACAAGCAGTTTATCAATCTTGCATTGGTTAGGGGTTGTGCATCCCTCTCGTTAGACCATGTGAATTAGCGCCCGTGCGTGTACAATTATTTGAGCTCATTGTCATCAACGAATCTGCGAAACTTGTTCATCATACTCCTATTGAGGTTGGTATTAGTTTTATCCGAGTGTAACACCCCGATAATCAGGCTATAGTAACCTCACCCTAATGATGCCAGGTCACCAGGTTTACTGAGCTAATTATCACTTGATGAAAAATAAAAGTCAAATTCAAATTACGAGTGAAATTCAAAACTTCTCAAATATGAAAACTAAAATGTTCAAGTTGTTGCAAATAATCTTTTGATAATATTGATGGTGCACCCACATTTTTGTAAAGTGTTTAATTGACCTTAAATAAATAAAATAGTGGCCAAAGCAATAAATTAAAGGCTTTTTAATTTATAAAAAAATAAACTATTTTATTTAAACCTCAACATAAATGTGGTAGTGGCCTAAATTTATTAAACTAAATTGGGTGCAAGTTTTATAAATTATAAAACTATCTTGGTTTTTAAAAGTTTTGGAAAACAGAAGTTCTTAGAAAAAAGAAAAAAACTATTTTAAAAAGGGATAAAGTGGGAGAGCCCCCCTGCCCCCCGCCTCGGCCTACCGAGCCAGCCCAACCCCCACACTCCCCCGGTTGCCACCTCACCCCTGTGCCCCCGACCGCGCCACTACAGGGTGTGGTCGCCACCGGACTTCCTCATTGGCGACGCCACGACGCGGATAAGGTAGCCCCCGTGCCCCCTCGAGCTCCCCTGCTCTCATCCACTCGCCCCTCTCTCCCCCTCTCCCTCTCCGCCAATCTAGAGAAGGGGCCGACGTCGTCGCCGCGCCGCCTGACGCCCTCGCCTCTCCGATCGCCTCCTCATCCGGCATCCCCGAGCCACGCCGCCCCTCTTCCCTGCGACGTCTGTGAGGCCTCCCCCTTCCTCCCTCTCTTTTCTACGCCATAGTCGTCGTACGCAGCCATGCCCGAGCTCGCGGTCGCCGCGACCCTCCCCATGCTCATCATGTTGGTAAACGTTGCATGGAAAATAAAATTTTCCTACACACAGGCAAGATATATCCATGGAGCTGCATAGCTACAAGAGGGGAGAGTGTGTCTACGTACCCTCGTAGACCGTTAAGCGGAAGCGTTTATCACGCGGTTGATGTAGTCGTACTCTTCGCGATCCGATCACGATCCAACCGATCTAGTGCCGAATGGACGGCACCTCCGAGTTTAGCACACGTGCGGCTCGATGACGCCTCCTCCTTCTTGATCCAGCAAGCGGGAGAGGAGAAGTAGATGGGATCACAACCAACACGACGACATGATGGTGATGGTGGTGGTGGAGTACCGATAGCTCTTCGCTAAGCATCGCCGGGACGAGGCGGTGGAACTATGGAGTAACGGGAGAGAGAGAGGGGTGCCAAGGCCTTGGTGTGTCCTCTTGGGGCGCCCCCTCCCTTCTATATGTAGGTGGAGGGGCGTGGGAAACATCCCCTCCAAGCCCTGGGGCGCATCTAAGGGGGAGAGGACTTGGACTCCAAGTCCAATCCAATTCCTACTAGGACTCCTTCCTTTTTTGCCTTCCCTAGTCACATGGGCTTTTAAGGACTTGGTACGCCTAGCCCAATAAGGCCAGGGCGCCTCCTAGCAGCCCATGCTAGCCCTTGGGTCGTGGTGGACCCACTTGTGGACTTCCGGACCCCTCCGGGATCTTCTAGAAGCTTCCCGGTACAATATCGAAAAACTGCACCTTTTTCAGAACCCAAAAAATGACTTCCCATATATAGATCTTACCTCTCGACCATTCGAGACTCCTCGTGATGTATGGGATCTCATTCGGGACTCAGAACAACATTTGGTTACCACTCATCAAATATCTCAATACTAGTCTACCGTCAACGAATGTTAAGCGTGCGACCCTGTGGGTTCGGGAATTATGTAGTCATGACCGAGACACCTCTCCGGTCAATAACCAATAGCGAGACTTGGATACCCATATTGATTCCTACATATTCCACGAAGATCTTTTATCGATTGAACCTTTATGACAACATATGTAATTCCCTTTGTCTATCGGTATGTTACTTGCCCGAGATTTGATCGTCGCTATCTCTATACCTAGTTCAATCTCGTTACCGGCAAGTCTCTTTACTCGTTCCGTAATGAATCATCTTGCAACTAACTCCTTAGTCACTTTGCTTGCAAGCTTCTTGTGAGGTGTATTACCAAGAGGGCCTAGAGATACCTCTTCGATACACGGAGTGACAAATCCCAATCTCGATTCACGCCAACTCAACAGACACCTTCGAAGATACCTGTAGAGCATCTTTATGATCACCCAGTTACGTTGTGATATTTCATAGCACACAAGGTATTCCTCCAGTATCCGGGAGTTGCATGATCTCATGGTCGAAGGAACATGTATTTAACATTAAGAAAACAATAGCAATAAACTGAATGATCATATGCTAAGCTAATGGATGGGTCTTGTCCATCACATCATTCTCCTAATGATGTGACCCTGTTATCAAATGACAACACATGTCCATGGTGAGGAAACATTAACCATCTTTGATCAACGAGCTAGTCTAGTAGAGGCTCACTAGAGACACAATATTTGTTTATGTATTCACACATGTATTTAAGTTTCTGATCAATACAATTCTAGCATGAATAATAAAACTTTATCATGAATAAGAAAATATAAAATAACAAATTTATTATTGCCTCTTGGGCATATTTCCTTCACCCCATGCCCAGGGTCACATGCCTGCGACCCCGTGCCGCGTCTGGCCGCTCCCTGCGCCCGCCCGCGCCCGCTCATGCGCCCCTGGCCACGCGCGTTAGCGCCGCCCGCACTGTTGCAGCCCCCCGTGCGCCACCACTTGCCCTGACGGCCGCAACTGCTCGTAGCTGCTCGCCAGCAGCTGCTGCCGCTCTTGCTGCATGGCTGCTGCTACCCTTGCTGCCGCGCTGCCGTCGCCTGCCTGATCACTCGGTCGCCCCCGCCGTCTGCCCGCTCGCTTGGTCGTGCACGGCCGCAACCCGCGATGCCCGTGCGTGCGCTCCACCACGGCAGGTCGGGCCGCCGCTACCCGTCGTTGCCTGCGCCGCCCACTGTTGCCCCTAGCGTCGCTCCCTTGTCCACCGCGCTAGCCTATGCTCGCCTGCGCCCTCCTTTGCCTCCCCGCATGCATCTGCCGCACCGGCGCCGCCCAACTCCACCATGGCCCTCCTCCCTTCACCCTATGGCCTCCCTCTGCTTCCTTTGGAAGTGCGTGAGCGCGAGCTTGCCCCCCGTGGCCTCTGCGACTCGAGGCGCCGCCCATAGCAGCGCTCCGGCATGCCTCCGACGAGTCTGTAGCCGTCGTCGACTAACTGCCAGCCAAATTGGCCATTAGTGTTAAATTCCCTCCTAACCCCCTAGTGAGCCACTAACACGTGGGGCCAGCTCACTAATTAATTGTTTGGTTAAATAAAACTCTGTAAAGAAATGACTCACTGATAGCCTGGCCCCACCTCACTAATTAATCTATTTAGATTAACTAAAACACTGTTAACAACCACTATCACTAACCAGTTGGTCCCCCTAACCAGTTTCACTAGTCAAAGTCAATAGTTGACTTTTGACTGTACATGTTGACTGGGTAGTTGACCAAGTCAACTGACCCCACCTATCAGCCCCTCGGTGCACAGCTGGTGCAGTGCACCGGGTGCACCTAGCTATTTCTCTTTTATTTTTGAATTGGATTAATTTCCGAAAATGTTTAAAACTTTGAAAATTATTAGAAAATAAACTGTAACTTGGATTAAAATAATTTATATATGAAAATTGCTCAGAAAAATCCAACGAATCAGAATATGCAATCTGTTCATCTGTCACATGCCCCTAGCATGCTGAACATGGAACCATACCATGTCTTTTATCTGTCCGGAAAATGCCAAATGTCGGGAAAACCCCTTCGGATGTTTTCCCTCTCCGTCTGTAACGTGCAGTACCGCATTAGAACACTCCTAGCACCGCATATCGTCATGTCATGCTTAGCGATGTATCTGTTTGCTCTGTATTTACTGTTTCTTCCCCCTCTTCTCTCCGGTAGACCCAGAGACCGATGCTGCCCCTGTGATCAACTACGTCACCGATGACCCTTCTTTCTTTTCAACAGGGCTTCCATGCAAGCAAACCCCCTTGATCATTCTGATATCGCCCATTTCCCTTCCCTCTTATGCTTGCATTAGAACTACTACTACTTTTGTATGATCCTATCCTGATGCATAGCCTGATTTTTGTAACCTGCACTTGTTACCTTACCTGCTTATACTAAACTACTTAGTATAGGTTGGTTAGTGATCCACCAGTGACCCTTCACCCTGTCCAAGTTGTCTTGCCCCCGCTTGATGACCAATGGATCGATCAACGTGATTGACGTCCAGAGCCTGATACATCACATCACACACCACCTTTGTTGTACGACTCTGCAGAGCTACTATCGAGTGCCGAGGGTGATACCTCGTATAGTAGTTTTGATGTTAACTCTATAGTGTAGCTATTCGTTCATGGTCATCGAGGGTGATTCCTCCTTCACCACTCCCGATAACGACTCTGTCGTGCATCCCTTCAAGTGTGGACCATCGAGGGTGATTCCTCCAAGTCCACCTTGATGGTTACATTGAGTGGGAATCCATCGAGGGTGATTCCTCGGGTTTTCCACTTGCTGCTTTGGACACATGGTTACTTTGGCTTTACCCCAGAATCATGACTGAAGTCCGGTCGGCCCCGAGGGGTACCCGCAAGAGAAATGTGAAGTCGGGTTGACTGTAAGAGTGCCCGCGAGTTGATGTGTAGTCGGGTTGACCTGGAGGGTACTCGCGAGATAATTACGTGGCACGACCGGCCATTCTTAGCTCTTCCCGTAAGTCCATGAGACGGGGCAATGGGGTCACATGATCGTGAGTGTCTGCTCGTTACCTCGCGCTACCAAGACACTAACGGTTTGGATATGTGATCGGAGCAGGCCTCTCGCCTTTTCGCACTGACCACCACGCAGGAATAAGTATGGGCACTCTACGTCGTATGTATCAGCCGAAAGCTATTTGGATGTCAGCGACTGAGCGGCGCACGCCCAGGTGGCCCGCGTAAGCACCTGCCTTGTATAAGGAGGTTGCTAGGACTGACACTGGCCACGTTCGCAACGTGCAGGAGTGCAAAGGGTCATGGTACCAAGACCCCTGCATGCTTAGGTTGTAGACCAGCGTGCTGGCTGTGGCACCCCGGCTCAGAGAAACCGAAACGCCCCGTATTCCAGCCTAGAGATTGAGGTGAAGTCTTCTGGAATACGACACTGTTTAGTATGGAACAAACCAACTCTCTATTACAACACAAATATGAATACAAGGTCTCCGATATTACAATGAATAACATCGACACGACTACGCTACGCCAACCACAGTTGCTCTATGCAAGCAGCATAACAACTCGAGGTAGCGAAACAACGAACGACGATGATGGACTCCAATCTGCAGGGACTCCGGATGGAACATTTATCCTAGCTCGTGAACACAGGAACCACACCAAACAAGCAAGCAATCTAGGCATGACCTGCAAACTGGCATGACACGCCAGGTCAGTACATTGAATGTACTTGCAAGCTCACAATTAACCAAAAGCAGTCAAGACAAACAACAACATGGCATTAGCAGGTTAAAGCAATCATGAACATGATACATGGCATACACAAACTGAACATGATACAGCTAAAACAACATTAGCATGGCATGAGCATATGAACATGATGATACTACATGCAACAGGTAAACCATATCATGCACCAACTTACTCTTATTCGGCGGTTTCCTCGTAACCATCTCATACATCCACTCACCAACATCGGTATCCACGATACCTCCGTGATCATCTCGCGATCACATAAAGATCAACCAACTTGGGTATCCATGATACCTCTGTGATCCTCTGTCAATCACAACCAAACTCTTTCTCATCGTTGAACTGGGGTTATTATTATTAATCAAGTTATTATTATAGTTGGCTCATAGTGTGACCGACTACGAACTGGGCCCATATCCGCGGGCGCGGCTATCGGTAGATTAAACACACACTTTGCAGAGGTTAGTACACTGTACCCACAGCACAGAACCCATGGCCTCACACTCCCATTTGGGTGGACCAACGGTGTCGTGGGTTTGTCACGACAGATGTCCTCGTGAAAGGACTTAGTCATGGAGCCATCGCTACGGGTTAGCTTAAAGGGGTTAAACCGGACAAGGGGACACGAGGGGTTTTATACTAGTTCGGCCCCTCCGATGAAGGTAAAAGCCTACGTCTAGTTGTGATTGGTATTTCTAGGGTTTTGATGACCAGGGAGCGAATCCGCTTTGCCTGGCTCTCGAGTTGTTGTCTGTTGTCCCTAAACCGCGGTCGGGTCATCTCTTTATATACATAGGTTGACGCCCGCCGGTTTACAGAGTCCCGAGGCCGGATCATAAAACGTGTCCGTCTCGGTCTCTATCCTTCTAACTTAGAATACAAGTTACATGACAGAGTCGGTTTACATCTACAGGCTTTAGCCCGCCTTTGGGCCTTGGGCCTTCGTAAAGCGCCACCATCTTCACGTCTTCATGGGCTTCTATCTTCATGGAGCTAACCCGGCCACTCCTAGCCGGTTTACCTCCAGTAATCATATCCCCAACATTAGGCCCCAGATTGATTTGAACTTGTTCATGTCAATCTTCAATACTTAGAAAAATTCTTGCCCTGTCACCTTCATATAGATCTGGTAAACCACCATGATGTCATCCTTTAGACCCGTAGTAAACCGCCCTGATGTCATCTATTCGTTGAAGCCGAAGGTTCTCTTCATTAATGAATATCCAACCCTCGAGGCGACATCCTTATTAACTATCCATTTTAAGCTCCTCGATTTACGCACCGGTCGCTTATCTGTTCACCTTATAAATAGGCCCGAAGGCCATTCTCTTTTCCCCCTTCGCCTCCTTCGCTTCTTCTTCCTCCTTGCGATGCCTCTGCACCTGAGCGCCGCCGCCGTCACCGAGCATCGCCTCCGTCTCTCCGCCGGCCGCTGCATCAACCTGGTCATATCAGAAAAACGCGGTGATCCTCCGCTGCTTCCTCCTGCACCAGTAAGTTCCTCTTCTTCTCACCCCAGATCCGCCATTAGGGTTTGGTGTTCTTCCCCACTTGAAGCTGTTCCTTCCTCAGTAATACCAATGGCCAGTTAGATCTGATTGTTTTCAGCGCCTTTTGTAGTTTAAACTCCCTCCTTCTTGTTAAGGCATCTGCTTGATATCAAACTCATCTGAACTTACTGAACTTTTTGAGCGCATGAGTTTAGACCAGAATATATTTTGATTATCCAACACACGACAGATCTAAAATTCCCATGCCAAACTGTGAAATGTGTTTTACCTTACTTAGTCATTTTTGCCTTAGATCTGTATCCTCTTTACCACATAGGCGGTTTACCTTTGTAAGAGCAATCTATCATATACCATTAGCCCCCTGGTGAACCGGACAAGCCTTTTACCTCCGTTGTTATACTACGGTTTAACAACATGTGCATACCCTTGTTCTGATATTGCCTTGTCATTCATTATTGTATCATCCTCCGGTTTACGCAGTTTACATACCTGTATGTCTTTATGCCGTCACATCTTATATATCACCATGAACGATTTGTAAACCGGTATTTCCTTCCAGCTTTTCGCTTGCAATGGCCAAACAGTTCTATGCTTGTAACTGGGCTCCTTCCCGAGTCACCGAAGAACAGCTTAACGTAATGGTTAGGATTGGTACTTTGCCAAAAAAGAATGAAATCCGGTGGCGAGTTCCTGGATTGGAGAATCCTCCTACTCCTAAGCAGGGTGAGGTAGTGGTATTTGTTGACCACATAGGACGTGGTTTCAAACCGCCCTGGTCAAAGTTTTTCCGGGATGTGCTTGCCAGTTTCCAGCTCCACCCTCAAGATATTGGACCTAACTCAGTTTCCAATATATGCAATTTCCAAGTCTTCTGTGAAGTGTATCTACAAGAAGAACCAACTGCTGAGTTGTTCCGGGATTTTTTCCATCTGAACCGGCGCACTGAATTTGTAGACGGACCCAACACTAAACTTGGGGGGTGACTCAATTCAAAAAGAAAAGAGGTCGAATTTCCTCATGCCAAGCTGCACAGCCACCCCAAAGATTGGAACCAAACTTGGTTCTACTGTAAAGATACCTCCCCTGAAGACGAGAACCCGCTGCCGGGCTATCATGCCCACCGGCTCTCCAACACTCATCCACTGCCGCAACGTTTAAATGCTACGGAACGGGCCTCATATGCCCCTCAACTCGCCAAGCTCCGAGCCTTTATGGCCAACGGTTTATCAGGCGTCGACTTTGTGCATTGCTGGATATCCTGGAGCATCTTGCCATTAAGCCGACACTCCGGTTTAATGTGTGAGTACACTGGTGAAGTAGAAGACTCCCAATGCCACATCAACATTCAATTAACCGATGAAGAAGTTACTGAGGGTGTCAAGAAGATTTTGAACGAATCGGAATCTGTCTGCCGCCAAACCGGTTTAAACCCCTTTTACACAAAAAACAAACCGCATGCTGTAAGCACTATCCTCCCTTTTTATCTTCGACATCTTTTTAAACTGTTCAACCTGTGAATATCCTTCTGCTTGTTTATAAACAAGTTGATGATCCATTCTGGAAGAAGAAACTTGCAGAGAAAGCGGCAAAGCCATCCCGTCCCAAAACAAAAGCCGTCAAGAGAACCTCAAAGCGGAAGGCAGCTGAACGCATCAGCATGGAACTTGATGACGATGGAGATGAGCCGGAAGTAGAGGTAGAACTTGATTCACTTGGCTCCGTTTTCATTCATCTCATTAACAATGATACTTATCAGGAGGACGTGGATGGTAGCCAGGCTGACGATGTAGAGGTAATTACCCTTTCCTCCGGTTCAGACTCTATGCCAACACAAAAAACCCGTCAAGCGGTCCGGAAAGTAAGCTTTTCTCATCCTCTTGCTTACTTGTATCCAACATTTATTTTGAAGACGCAGCAGCATGAGGCTCGCCGGACAACTCGACGCAGTGGCCAACAGGTCACTTCGGCTGGTTTAGCTGACACCCCGGTTCGGAAGCGCCGATCTGAGGTCTCCCCTCACTTCTGACAATTCTTATCCCAAGGCAGGTTATTTCCGACTACCTCTTAATCCGCCCGATTCAAATTATCAGGTGACACCTCCCTCATCCTCTGGCGAGTCAACAGCGACCCAACTTCCTCCTCTCAAAACCGTAGCTGGGTAAGTACTTGAACTTCTTATTTTGATGTTGTTCGTACTTTGTAGTGTGTTTTAACTTTCACATATGTTGCTATTTTAGGGCCAAAGCTAGACCCATCAAAAAGGCTCGGGTGAACAATCCGCCTGAAGACCAGGTGGTTCATGAACTAGAGCAAACGGTTGAACCGGAACAAACGGCTGAACCGGAGGGTCCAAATCCAGAAGCCACGTTTGACGAACCACCCCCTCAAAATCTAAATATTGATAATAAACCAGAAGCTGACATTGCTGTACCTGACAGTGAACCGACAGATCCAATCCGGGCTGACGACAGGTCTTCCAGTCCGGTGAGAGCCACTGACACTCCACCATCACCCATAAAAACTAATGGAGGCCAAGGAGACGATGTTATCATTACCGGTATGGGACACAACTCTCCTGGCCATCCTGTAATCTTGGCCAAACATAGTGCCAAGGAAGAGCGTGCTGCCATGGAGAAGGGTAAATGGAGCACTGATTTGTCAAGCTACGCCCATCATAGCGCTGAAGAACTCCACTCTGGTTTTTTAAACCGTCTACACTCAAACCATGATTATGAAGCCGGTTTGGTGAACCTGATGAAGCAACGCTATGAGGTATTTTCATCACCTTTTCTTTCTTGATTCCAAAGTATAGACATCATCCCAAGTAGCCCCCAAGGGCTGGTTTATGATGTTAATCACAAACCGGGACTTTGTAATATCTTAATCCTTGCATGCCCATCCTCAATATGTCAAGTCCTCAGTAAAAACAAAACTGATACTTTATCATTGTATTAATGTAGTTTTCATCGGTGTTGCCCCCAAGGGCCGGTTTAGCTTTGCGAGGTAAACCGGGTCTTGAATCAATGCGTCAGTTTTGAACAGATGTACATTAGCCCCCAAGTGTTAAGGATAATGCTTGCATTGTACTTGAGACTTGTGAAAGATTTGTTGATAACAGAGCAAATAGGCATTAGCCCCCAAGTACAAAGTGCATAACTTGTTATACGCTTGGTACTTAGAAAATACATATCCCGTTGTTGATATATCTTCGCCGTTGCAGGCCGAGCTGAGTAAGAGGGATGCTCAAACCGCTGATCTTCAAGAGAACATAAAGTCTCAACAAGCAGAGGCTTCCAAAACCAAAGAGGAGCTGACCAATGCCCTGGTAGCTATGGAGAATTTGAAAGAGACCTTCAACAAGGAGCATGCTGACTGGGAAACAGAAAAGGTCGGTTTAACCAGGAAAGCCGAGGACGCAAAAGTAGTCCTGAAGCCAGTGGTAAACAAACTGACCGGCTTGAAGCGGCAGATTGATGCCATGACGTCCGCTGTGTTTGGTAAGTGCCTCCGCATGCTGTTTGTCTAGTTCATAAGATCTTATCATTGACCGGTTTACTGATACTAAACCATGACAGGCACCCGCATTGCTCATCTGGGCTCTGACATGCGGATGAAGCTTAAAGCAGCATACAACTTAATGGAACATCTATATTCTGGATCCCAGCGTGCGATTTGCACTGCAGAATATAACAAGCCGGCACCATCATTGGTAAAGGAAACACTTGAGAAGCTGGCCATGCTACCTACCCGGATTACAAAACTGAAGAAAGCAGCCGCAAGAGCAGGAGCGCTGACCGCATTAATCCGGGCCAAGGCATGGATTCCGGATCTTGAAGCAGCAGATCTCATTAAAGGATATCCAGGTGTGAAGGAGGATGGTTCATAATTCAACAATGATGATCTCCGAAAGCTGACAAAGGAGATGTGGCCAATAGCCAGCAAACTAGCAGAGGACACAAACTTATCTCACTCCAGCCAGTTTATGATGCTGGAGGAAAGAGACAGCCTGCCATGATCCATGATGTTGAAGAACTTGTGCCTCCAATGCGTAAGCATACTTACGGTCCTGACATTGATCCCTCTAGCCTTATACATGAAGATGCCGTGTTTCAAGCTTTAACCGGAACCGATTGGTCAATGGTTGATTTCCAGCATCTAGGGAGGGATGAAGAAGATATGACTGCACAAGATGACCCTCAACCGTCAAGCCGTCCTGATGAAGCATCTTAGACCGGTGATGTGACGCCCCGAGACCGTTGCGCCAGGTGTCTTCCAGTTATTCACCGTGGTACCATGTCATTCGCTTGCGTGTTGCATCTTGTCTTGTCATCATGTGCATTGCATCATCATGTTTTCAAAACTTGCATCCATACGGGTCCCCGGTTCTCCCCGTTGTCCGTTCTGAGCCCAACCACACTCGCACGCGCCCGCGGCACCTCCAAAATATTATTTTATAAGTGGTTGGAAAATGTTCCCGGAATGCGTTGAAAGTCGGCGTGCGGTCTTATTATAGTGTAGGTAGGCCGCCTGCCAAGTTTCATCGCATTTGGAGTTCGTTTGATGCCCCAACGTATAACTATAGCGGCAGTATAGCCGGTCAAACGTCAGACATTTTCGGTCTCCAGAAGCTGCTGCCGAGTCTCTCTCTCTCTCTCCCGCAGTCCTCGGCCTTCTAGACAGTCACAACCAGCCCACGTAGGCCTACCTATTCCCCCTGTCGATCGGATCCATCGATCGCGATCCGAGGGTCCAAAAACCCCCAAAACCCACCTAAACCCTAGCCCCTTCCTATTTAAGAAGCCACCCTTGCCATTTTGGGCATCCCTAGCCCCTAAACCTACCCCTCCTAGCCTCCTCCCACCTCCAACCGGCGCATCTTCCTTGAAATCCGCGCCCCAACCCGCAGCCGCCGCCTCCCACCTCAATTTCCGGCACCGGCCACCCCTCCATTGCCACTTGGTGCGCCCTGGTTGGTCAGCCGCCACCTGAGCGCCGCCCTCCACCACTCCTACGCTGCCACCTCACCCCTGCCTCCCTCCTCCTCCTGCGGGGCTCGCTAAAGCCCATCTCAGGCCCGCCCCGGGCCGATCTGGGCCCGAGGCGCCCACGTCCTGCACCGCTGCGCGCCCGCTCGTCCGCTCGTAGCGCCGCCCAGTTGGCTGTCCTGAGCCGCCGTCGCCCGCTACACCGGCTCCTCCGCGCCTCCGCCAACCTTGCCGCGGTCCCGCACCGGCGAGCGCCACCGGAGCACCACCGGATCCGCAACCAGGTGCCACCTCTGTTTTCCCTGGCATTTGCCCTGCTCCTGTCTCTCTCTGTTGTAACCTCTCTCTCTCACTCTCTCTCTCCCTCCGTGGCCAGGGAGCCGAGCCGCCATCGTCGCTTGTCGCCGGCCCTGGTGGCACCGTCATCCGGCAAGATCCGGTGCCCAGGGGCCGGATCTACCCATTCCCGTCGTCAGCTGGTCCCGTGCCCGCCACCTGCCGCCGTCCCCTCGCCGAAGTCTGCCGGTCGCCGCCACGTTGGCCTTCCTCTGCTTCCCGCTTGCCCGTGCCTGTTGACCGTGCCATGCCTCTTCGCCTTGGGCCGCTTCTGCTGCACCGCGCCAAGCCCACCTCCAGATCTGGCCTCGCCGTCCTGGGCCATGGCGCGCTATGTGAGCAGCTGCCCAAGATTCCCCTGTGTACTATCAAGCCAGCAACTTTCAGCCCGATGTGTTTTTTTCCTGTTGCTGCGAATTTGTCTATTTTCCAGGAGTTTGGCAGTTTTACAGAAAAGTCCCTAGACTTCATGCATATCATATCTTCCAAACCATGCATCGGAATTAATCAAACTTAAAATGAAAGTTGCTTAGAATTTTGTGTAGTTTCATAATATGTCATTTCCATCCATGTTTAAAATGTTGTTTGTGTAATTTTGTCCTTATAGCATGCTAAAAAGATTTAATTCATAACTAAATGACCGTAGCTCCATTTAAATAAACTTTATATGTAATTGGGGTAGAAAATGCCTAGTTTAACATGGTGCACTCGTCTAGCATGTTTAACAACTCTAAAATTATGTTTAGGGCAGAACAGTACCAAAACCTAAAATATGCACATCAGGAGTTTCCAGACTTGTTGTTTGTTGTTCCGGCCTCATTTAAACTTGCCTAGTTAGGTAGTTTTATTATGCTTCACCCTCTTGCCATGTTAATCAACATTTAATCTTGTTGTGTACATAAACGAGAGAGAACTAAATAAGTCATGTGGTGTTTTATTCAATATGCAACTCCGTTGCATATTGAGCTCCCCTTAATTTGTAGTGTTGTTCGTTGCACTTTGCCATGCCATGCTTCATTAAACCGGACATGCATCATACTTGATTGTGCATCATGCCATGATTATGTGATGGTTGTTTACTATGTTGTTTGCTTCTTTCTGGTGTTGCTTCTTCGGGTTGGTTCCGATAACGTCGCGTTTGTGAGGATTCGTTCGACTACGTCTATTTATCTTCTTCATGGACTCGTTCTTCTTCCTTGTGGGATCTCAGGCAAGATGACCATACCCTCGAAATCACTTCTATCTTTGCTTGCAAGTTGCTCGCTCTATTGCTATTCCGCGATACCTACCACTTGCTATATCATGCCTCCCATATTGCCATGTCAAGCCTCTAACCCACCTTTCCTAGCAAACCGTTGTTTGGCTATGTTACCGCTTTGCTCAGCCCCTCTTATAGCGTGGCTACTCTCAGGCGAAGATGAAGTTCATTCGATGTTTGGAACATGGTTATGTTGGGATATCATGATATCTCTTATTTAATTAATGCATCTATATACTTGGTAAAGGGTGGAAGGCTCGGCCTTATGCCTGGTGTTTTGTTCCACTCTTGTCGCCCTTGTTCCGTCATACCGGTGTTATGTTCCTTGATTTTGTGTTCCTTACACGGTTGGGTGTTATGGGGACCCCTTGACAGTTCGCTTTGAATAAAACTCCTCCAACAAGGCCCAACCTTGGTTCTACCATTTGCCTCACCACCACCTACTTTTCCCTTGGGAGTCGCTCTCCCGAGGGTCATCTTTGTTTTTAGCCCCCCCGGGCCAGTGCTTGTCTAAGTGCTGGTCTGAACCTATCAGCCACCGGTGGCCACCAGGGGCAACTCTGGGCTGGCCTACCGGAAGTTTGGACAATCCACTGTGCCCCGAGAACGAGATATGTGCAGCTCCTATCGGGATTTGTCGGCACATTCGGGTGGCTTTGCTGGTCTTCTTTTACCATTGTCGAGATGTCTTATAATCGAGATTCCGAGACTGATTGGGTCTTCCAGGGAGAAGGAATATCCTTCATTGACCGTGAGAGCTTGTGATGGGCTAAGTTGGGACATCCTTGCAGGGTTTGAACTTTCGAAAGCCGTGCCCGCGGTTATGGGCAGATGGGAATTTGTTAATGTCTGGATGTAGAGAACTTGACACTTAACTTAATTAAAATGCATCAACCGCGTGTGTAGCCGTGATGGTCTCTTTCCTGCGGAGTCCGGGAAGTGAACACGGTTTTCGTGTTATGCTTGAGCATAAGTAGCTTTCAGGATCACTTTTTGATCACTTTTAGTTCACGACCGTGCTTTGCTTCTCTCCTCGCTCTCATTTGCGTAAGTTAGCCACCATATATGCTTAGTGCTTGCTGCAGCTCTACCTCACTACCTTTTC
This sequence comes from Triticum urartu, assembly GCF_003073215.2. Lineage (NCBI taxonomy): Eukaryota > Viridiplantae > Streptophyta > Magnoliopsida > Poales > Poaceae > Triticum > Triticum urartu. Next base: position 480,080,816 of record NC_053025.1, read on the forward strand.
CTACCCATAAGCTTAAATAGTCTTGATCGCGAGGGTGTGAGATTGTTGAGTCCCCGTGACTCACACATTACTTCCAAAACTAGTTGCAGGTGCCGATGATACCGTGCATGTGACGCGACTGAGCTCAAGGAGGAGCTCGATGAAGATCGTGTTCGTTGTGTTGTTTCGTTTCTAGTTGATCAGTAGTGGAGCCCAGTAGGGGCGATCGAGGATCTTTGCATTAGGGGTTGTCTTTCTTTATTTGGTTCCGTAGTCGGACCTTCATTGTATTCTGAATGATGTAATGCTATATTTATGTATTGTATAGTAGTGGAGCCCAGTAGTGGCGATTGTAAGCCAGCTCTTTATCCCTTTCTTATTCAGTACATGGGATGTGTAAATATTACCCTCTTGCGACATGCCTACTATGTGGCTATGCCTCTAAGTCGTGCTCTGATACGTGGGAGATATAGCCGCAACGTGGGTGTTACAAGTTGGTAATCAGAGCCATCCCCGACTTAGGAGCCCCCTGCTTGATCGAATCGCTGGTGTTGTTGAGTCTAGAAAAATGTTTTGAGTCTTATAGGATTATATATATCAGAGAGTAGGATTCTTTTTACTCCTCAGTCCCTTCGTTGCTCTGGTGAGGCCTCCTGGCGTAGAGTTTTGACTCTTCTCTTCTCAAATTTTTACGAATTTATTTAGGATCACGCGGGCATCTTGGAATCGTTCCGATGGTTTTGTGATGATAACATTCTTATTGGTGCCTCCTGACATTTAGGGGTTGTGGCAGTGTCCCGGGGAGTTGAGCTCCGAGGTGTTGTCGTCACAATTTTATCGTTGCAGTTCTGGAATACCTGAGTTTCGTCGACATCGAAAATCTCTTTTATGCAGTTGTTGGTGAGATAACATCGACGCCACCCAGTACTGGGGTGGGAGTTCGGGAGTATTGCCATAACTCATATAACGGATGCTTTTTGAAGGTGGAGGTAAATGATTTCCGAAGGTTTCTTGGTTATGTGTTGAAGGATGGATACAACTGGATGTAGCATTTGTTAGTTTTGGGTGAGATATTATGCTTCCCCTGTAAACCCAACACCCGATTGCATAACCAGAAAGTTTCGGGAGTTTATAAGTGGGAATTCAAGTAGCTCTTAGGATATCTTTCCGACGGATGCATGATATGAGATTGGGGTTCGACGTCTAGTGGTCCGCCTATCCACGGTTGGTTTTACAGTAGTCTCGTTGTGTCTTAAAGAGTCCTTGGCTATGCTGACTCAGGGACGCTTCGTATGTCATGTGCACTGCCTTGTAGATGATGGTGTTGTACGATTGAGCCCGTGTGGGCCCCACCATGAAAACTTCGAACGAAATCTCTATCATATGTTTGTTCCAGCTTATTTTGCAAGCCAGTCCTTTGTTTTGTTTTTCAGTTGTGGTATTCGAGTTGCTTCGAAGTCAAATGTTGATTCCATGTCTCTTTCTGAATGGTGCTCTCATATTTCTATGGGAATACTAATCCTTCATGATAATTCAGACTGTCATGTCAATCCTTTTCAACCGGTGTGTTTCTCTTCAAGTGGATCCGATCATTTCAACATCTGCAAGATCAACTCTAAGTTTTCTCAACGATGTTTGTTTCATCCGTCCCAAGTTGCCTTTGTTTTCCCGCCCTCCCACCCTTTTTCTTCAAGGACTTAGATTTCTGAATCAAGTATCCATTTTATTCGTGTGAAGCCTCTTCATTCCTTTCCATCAATGTTCTTATCCGGTGATTCTCAGGAAGAGATTAACGGAGCTTTAAGTTCATCATTCGTCATTCTTTTCTTCTCCGGTGGATTCAAATCAAGCTTTTGGTGTTCATCATATTCCTTTCATCGTTTCAAAGGTTTTCTCATGCCGACGCACCTCTTAATCATCCACATCTTGCTATTTTGTATCCGGTGTGCTGAAGATATCTCGAAGATTCATGTTGCCACTCCGCATTCGATCAATTTATTCCGAGGTTGTTATCTCATTCAAGCCATTTAATTCAACCGGTGCAATCTCTCTTTTAAATCTCTTCAACGGTGTTTCTTTTGAGTGGGCCCTAACCCACAGGTCTTTTCCCAGGATCTTACCTGACTCTTCTTTTCCCGGCGTTACTCTCAAATTCTTCTCCAAGTTTGACATAAGAATGAATTATCATCAGTCAAATGTTTTTCTCCAAGATCTTTCAAATTCTTTCATCATTGGTTCAACCTTTCTAATTTTCATTCCGGAGTGTTTCAACAATTCTTGGTGGTGTTTCTCGTCGTCATTCTCGGATTTGAAAACTGAAGAAGTGTTTCCTCTAAATCTTGTGCCTTCTCTCGAGGATTCTCAGTTCAAGCTTGATGCCATCCTCTCATAATCGTTTTGATTGTGAGAATTCTTTTCATCCATCCGGAGCATTTCATGAGTTATTTTCATTTCTTTCCTCCGGAGCCCATCATTTCAGAAGAATTATTCATTCCAGCTTTCCGCTCTCGTTTACCAAATCTTACCGGTGCATCATTCAAATATTCTCTATCAGCTCGTGATCTTTTTCGGTCTCATGTATCTAAATCCCCTCAAGTATCTTCATCCGTTCTCTAATTCTTCCCGGTGTTTCGTTTTTTTTCTTTGTTCATATTCAATTCTTATGGTGGTTCGTTCAAGAGTTCTCTTACTAGTTTATCATATCAAGTCATTCGTTCTTTCAAATCCTACCGGTGGTCCATTGAGTTTGTGCTATATCTATCTTAATGTTTTTACGAGAATAAGTAGTATGCCAAATCCGTTGTTTGTCATCAATTTAAATTGGTGAAGGATACGCATAACATAATTCTTACTCTTGTTTCATCCAAGTGATTAATTCCTTATTCCGGAGGTTCATCAAAAATTCTCAGTTTCAATTGTTTCATCTTTTCTTTTCCCGAAGTTCCAAGCTCTCATCATCACGAAGATCCATCTAAATCATTGCAAGGCTTCAACCTTATTCTCTTCATCCTTCATTCCGTTGATCATCCTTTTATTACCGGAGTTCTTCATGGAGGCTCTACATGATGGTTTGCAAGGATACTTTTCATTCTTCAATTGTTCTTCAAGATTTCTCTCCGAGCTAAGATCCGCCAAGATTTACTCTAAAATAAACATGGTGCCCAACACATGTTTTGTTTGAGGAGTTCAAGCATTCTTCAGCTTGCCTTCCAAAGTGCAATTCATTCTACCATGTCATTTGACGTGGTGTTATGTCATTCTTGATAATTTGAGTTCATGTTTCCTGATTCACATGTTGTTAAGAATGAGGTATTTTAAATCCATCAATCTCTTCATTGGCGTTATATTGGGTTATGTTTCACCTAAAGCCTTCCCTAAGGATTGTTGCTATTTATGGTGCTCATAAATGATCCAAGTTCTTCATTTATCCTCCCGATGAAATAGGGTTCTTGTCTCCTTGTTGATACCAATCCAATCTTTTGTTTTCCGTTAGTGGCAGAATTTCACCTCATAGTTTTGAGATGTTCTCCATAAGCCCACTACAAGCTTGTTCTTTTCGTTGTTGGTTTTCCAACAAATCCGTTCAACCCTTCTTCTAAAGATGCCTTTTCAAGCTCATTTGAGGTAGAAGATGTTGTTTTCTTCTGCGTTCCTTTAATTCCATTATTTTATTTCTTCCGGAGGCTTTGTGTTGTTGTTCCATTCAACTCATCATCTCATTTTTGTCAAAGATCATGTTCTTTCCTTTTTGCTTATCCATTCAACCGGAGTGTCGTGTTTTCATTCGAGTCCTCCCATCTTATCAAGTTTTCCATCCCTTCTCAACCGGAGTGCTGTTTGAAATCGTTCTTACCCTTGTGCCATTCTTTCAATAGTTCCGGAGGCAGTGTGTTGTTGATTTCATCAAGTATCTCCTCATCTTGTCAATTTCATGTTCAATTCCTTCCAATTACAGTCGGAGTGCTGTCCAAATTATATCATTCTTATTCCTTCTCTATCTTGTTTTAACCGGAGTGTTGTGTCTTTCATTCCTCTTCTAACCAGACTCTCATCCAAGTGCTTTCATGTTGCCAAGTTCATATTCTATGCCTTCCATTTCCAACCGGAGTGTTGTCGTATTTGATCTTTATCGTTCCTTGTACTTCTCGTTTCAACCGGAGTGCTTGCATGTACTTCTTGCCCATCGCAACTCTTTTCTCATGTCTTTCAACCGACAAGGTCCTAGTAAGGTTCCTTGTTCATCTTTTCTAACGGAGTGTTTTCAACTTCGTTCATTTTTGTTGTATTCTTTCTTTCAATTTGTTCAACCTCGCAAGGTTCTTTGGTTTCACTCTTTTGTCAAGAAGCAACTTTGTTTTACCTCTTCCTCTTCCGCTTTCTCTCCGGTGCCATCCTAGATCTCGGGACGAGATCCTCTCGTAGTGGTGGAGTGTTGTGACGCCCCGAGACCGTTGCGCCAGGTGTCTTCTAGTTATTCACCGTCATTGCCATGTCATTCTCTTGCGTGTTGCGTCTTGTCTTGTCATCATGTGCATTGCATCATCATGTTTTCAAAACTTGCATCCATCCGGGTCCCCAGTTCTTCCTGTTGTCCGTTCTGAGCCCAACCACAGTCGCACGCGCCCGCGACACCTTCGAAATATTATTTTATAAGTGGCTAGAAAATGTTCTCGGAATGGGTTGAAAGTCGGCATGCGGTCTTATTATAGTGTAGGTAGGTCGCCTGCCAAGTTTCATCGCATTCAGAGTTCGTTTGATGCCCCAACGTATAACTGTAGCGGCACTATAGCCGGTCAAACATCGGACATTTTCGGTCTCCGGAAGCTGCTGCCGGTTCTCTCTCTCTCTCTTCTCCCGCAGTCCTCGACCTTCTACACAGTCACAACCAGCCCACGTAGGCCTACCTATTCCCCATGTCGATCGGATCCATTGATCGCGATCTGAGGGTCCAAAAACCCCCAACACCCACCTAAACCCTAGCCCCTTCATATTTAGGAAGCCACCCTTGCCATTTTGGTCATCCCTAGCCCCTAAACCTACCCCTCCTAGCCTCCCCCCACCTCCAGCCGGCGCATCTTCCTGAAATCCGCGCCCCAACCCGCAACCGCCGCCTCCCACCTTTCCGGCACCAGACACCCCTCCATCGCCACTTGGCGCGCCCTGATTGGTCAGCCGCCACCTGAGCGCCGCCCTCCACCACTCCTACGCTGCCACGTCGCCCCTACCTCCCTCCTCCTCCCGTAGGGCCCGCTAAAGCCCATCTCAGGCCCGCCCCGGGCCGATCTGGGCCCGAGGCGCCCGCGTCCTGTACCACCGCGCGCCAGCTCATCCGCTCGTACCGCCGCCCAGTTGGCTGGCCTGAGCCGCCGTGGCCCGCTACACCAGCTCCTCCGCGCCTCCGCCAACCTTGCCGCGGTCCCGCGCCGGCGAGCGCAACCGGAGCACCACCGGATCCGCAACCAGGTGCCACCTCCGTTTTCCCTGGCATTCGCCCTGCTCCTCTCTCTCTCTCTCTCTCTTGTAACCTCTCTCTCTCTCTGTGGCCAGGGAGCTGAGCCGCCGTTGTCGCTTGTCGCCGGCCCCGGTGGCGCCGTCATCTAGTCCGATCCGATGCCTAGGGGTCAGATCTACCCATTCCCGTCGTCAGCTGGTCCCGTGCCCGCCACCTGCCGTCGGCCCTCGCCGGAGTCTGCCGGTCGCTGCCGCGTTGGCCTTCCTCTGCTTCCCACTTGCCCGTGCCCGTTGACCTTGCCATGCCTCTTCGCCTTGGGCCGCTTCTGCTGCACCGCGCCAAGCCCACCTCCAGATCCGGCCTCGCAGTCCTGGGCCATGGCCCGCTATGTGAGCAGCAGCCCAAGATTCCCCTGTGTACTATCGAGCCAGCTACTTTCAGCCCGATGTGTTTTTTCCTGTTGCTACGAATTTGTCTATTTTCCAGGAGTTTGGCAGTTTTACAGAAAAGTCCCTAGACTTCATGCATATCATATCTTCCAAACCATGCATCGAAATTAATCAAACTTAAAATGAAAGTTGCTTAGAATTTTGTGTAGTTTCATAATATGTCATTTCCATCCATGTTTAAAATGTTTAAAATGATGTTTGTGTAATTTTGTCCTTATAGCATGCTAAAAAGATTTAATTCATAACTAAATAACTGTAGCTCCATTTTAAATAAACTTTATATGTAATTAGGGTAGAAAATGCCTAGTTTAACATGGTGCACTTGTCTAGCATGTTTAACAACTCTAAAATTATGTTTAGGGCAGAACAGTACCAAAACCTAAAATATGCACATGAGGAGTTTCCAGACTTGTTGTTTGTTGTTCCGGCCTCATTTAAACTTGCCTAGTTAGGTAGTTTTATTATGCTTCACCCTCTTGCCATGTTAATCAACATTTAATCTTGTTGGGTACATAAACGAGAGAGAACTAAATAAGTCATGTGGTGTTTTCTTCAATATGCATTGGAACTCCGTTGCATATTGAGCTCCACTTAATTTGTAGTGTTGTTTGTTGCACTTTGCCATGCCATGCTTCATTAAACCAGACATGCATCAAACTTGATTGTGCATCATGCCATGATTATATGATGGTTGTTTACTATGTTGTTTGCTTCTTTCTGGTGTTGCTTCTTCGGGTTGGTTCTGATAACGTCGCGTTTGTGAGGATTCGTTCGACTACGTCCGTTTGTCTTCTTCATGGACTCGTTTTTCTTCCTTGTGGGATCTCAGGCATGATGACCATACCCTCGAAATCACTTCTATCTTTGCTTGCTAGTTGCTCGCTCTATTGCTATGCCGTGATACCTACCACTTGCTATATCATGCCTCCCATATTGCCATGTCAAGCCTCTAACCCACCTTTCCTAGCAAACCGTTGTTTGGCTATGTTACCGCTTTGCTCAGCCCCTCTTATAGCGTGGCTAGTTGCAGGTGAAGATGAAGTTTGTTCCATGTTTGGAACATGGTTATGTTGGGATATCACGATATCTCTTATTTAATTAATGCATCTATATACTTGGTAAAGGGTGGAAGGCTCGGCCTTTTGCCTGGTGTTTTGTTCCACTCTTGCCGCCCTAGTTTCCGTCATACCGGTGTTATGTTCCTTGATTTTGCGTTCCTTACACGGTTGGGTGTTATGGGGACCCCTTGATAGTTCGCTTTGAATAAAAACTCCTCCAGCAAGGCCCAACCTTGGTTTTACCATTTGCCGCACCACCACCTACTTTTCCCTTGGGAGTCGCTCTCCCGAGGGTCATCTTTATTTTTGACCCCCCCGGGCCAGTGCTTGTCTAAGTGTTGGTCCGAACCTGTCAGCCGCCGGTGGCCACCAGGGGCAACTCTGGGCTGGCCTACCGGAAGTTTGGACAATTCGGTGTGCCCTGAGAATGAGATATGTGCAGCTCCTATCGGGATTTGTTGGCACATTAGGGTGGCTTTGCTGGTCTTGTTTTACCATTGTTGAGATGTCTTGTAACTAGGATTCCGAGACTGATCGGGTCTTCCTGGGAGAAGGAATATCCTTCGTTGACGGTGAGAGCTTGTGATGGGCTAAGTTGGGACACCCCTGCAGGGTTTGAACTTTCAAAAGCCGTGCCCGCGGTTACGGGCAGATGGGAATTTGTTAATGTCCGGTTGTAGATAACTTGACACTTAACTTAATTAAAATGCATCAACCGCGTGTGTAGCCGTGATGGTCTCTTTCCGGCGGAGTCCGGGAAGTGAACACGGTTTTCGTGTTATGCTTGAGCGTAAGTAGCTTTCAGGATCACTTCTTGATCACTTCTAGTTCACGACCGTGCTTTTCTTCTCTCCTCGCTCTCATTTGCGCAAGTTAGCCACCATATATGCTTAGTGCTTGCTGCAGCTGCACCTCACTACCTTTTCCTACCCATAAGCTTAAATAGTCTTGATCGCGAGGGTGTGAGATTGCTGAGTCCCCGTGACTCACAGATTACTTCCAAAACCAGTTGAAGGTGCCGATGATACCGTGCAGGTGATGCAACCGAGCTCAAGGAGGAGCTCGATGAAGATCGTGTTTGTTGTGTTGTTTCATTTCCAGTTGATCAGTAGTGGAGCCCAGTCAGGGCGATCGGGGTTCTTTGCATTAGGGGTTGTCTTTCTTTATTTGGTTCCGTAGTCAGACCTTGATTGTATTCTGAATGATATAATGCTATATTTATGTATTGTGTGAAGTGGCGATTGTAAGCCAGCTCTTTATCCCTTTCTTATTCAGTGCATGATGTGTAAAGATTACCCCTCTTGCGACATGCCTACTATGCGGCTATGCCTCTAAGTCGTGCTCTGACACGTGGGAGATATAGCCGCATCATGGGTGTTACAGGCGACCGGTTTACTAGCTGCAGTCTGCTACTGCTTGAAAACAATTATTCAATTTGGGCCATTTTGAAGCTCCTTGTAATAAGATAGCAGAAACACCTTTATCTACCATGCCATCGAGCATGCTTGTATTGCCTGATATTTTGAAAACTTGTTCCACTTTTGGGATCTATTTATGCATAGTCCATTATACTTTGTGTTCCTGCATATAAGGACTTTGAAAGCGTCCTAGTGGTTTACCACTGGACAGGTCATGATGCCCAAAAAATATATACACGACTTGGATGGATAACCAAGATATATTAACCAGATAAAATAAATAATATCTGCGACATACCTCGTTGGCTGACCAACTGCTCGTATGGTAAAGGTGAAAAAACACCAATCCGGAGTGTTGATAACTCCTTGCCCTCTTGTTGGTTCATATAGAAACCACACTGGGCTAGAAAAGCCGTTGATTTGTTCGTATAATGCTGGTTACATCTAGTCAAAACCAGACTGGAGCAGTACGCTACCGGTTTAAAAACTAATCATGTACTGACAACTAAGCGCTGAAAGTCATGCCGGGTTGTAACAAACACCGGTTTATCAGAAAATACTCATAAATCCTTTATCATAAAAAACAGCAAATACAAGAAATATGCAAGGCTTTTCATGGGCTGCCAGGCCCTAAATCGGGCTTTTCATGGGCTGCCAGGCCACTGAGTTAAACCATTTTGCAAAGCCTTTTAAGATGGACCTCAATCTTTAACCAATCACTGTTTTAACTTCGACAAGTTCAGGGTCCATGGGATTGACTTGTCAAATGTTCGATGGGTCATACTAGGTTTACCTGGACGAAGTGGCTTACTTAAAGAGGCAGGATAACCCGGGGTTTTAGGTGAATACACCTGGCTTCCAAGCCTGGCTTGATAGCCTATTACAGGGGTGCAAGCTCGTTGTTCTTTGAGAAGCAAGGAGCCCCCAGGTAATATTTGAGCTGTGCTCAGTGGATACCTATGTTTGAGTTGTGCTTAATGCAACAGACTCTCTTTGGTTCCACCTAATTTCCTTTTGGCTTGAAGCCTACCAAGAGGTGTAGCTATGGTGTGAAGACAACCAAGCCCCCTAGTGATATCCCTTTTTGGTTTTAAACTGATCAAGAGGTGCAGCGATGGTTTGGATACAACCACGCCCCTAGTGATTTTATTTATATCTGTGCGGCGGCATTGGCCGGGTTAATAAAACACCACTTTGTCAGTAGAAGCTCCTGTAGGCTCACACATGATGTAAAAAGAACAGAGACCCCGCTTTATTCGAGGCTCCGGTTTATTATATAATATATACATTGGCATAAGTATGTACACAAGAAGAGCCTGTGGCTCAAGTATAGTAAGGCCGAAGAAGAGCTATATTCCACGGCCGCTTGGTCTCCTCCTTCGATTTACGTGAGTCTTTGTCCTCTCGAACATCAATGAGGTAGTATGACCCGTTGTGCAGATTTTTGTTGACCACAAAAGGTCCTTCCCAAGGTGGGGACAACTTGTGCATATCAGTCTGATCGTGGATGAGCCGGTGCACCAGATCGCCCTCTTGAAAAGTTCTGGTCTTAACCCGGCGGCTGTGATAACGTCGGAGATCTTGTTGATAAATCGTCGAATGTGCCGCTGCAAGATCACGCTCCTCATCTAACAGGTCTAGTGAGTCCTGACGTGCCTTCTCATTTTCAGCTTCAACATAAGCTGCCACATGGGGCGAGTCGTGACGGATGTCACTAGGAAGAACCACCTTTGCTCCATAAACCATGAAGAAAGGTGTGTAACACGTAGATCTGTTAGGTGTGGTGTTGATGCTCCATAACACAGAAGGTAACTCCTCCACCCAACAACCCGGTATCCGCTTTAAAGGAACCATAAGCCGGGGTTTAATACCTCTCAAAATTTCTTGATTTGCCCTCTCCGCTTGACCATTAGATTGGGGGTGAGCCGCTGATGCTACATCAAGCCGGATGTGCTCACGTTGGCAAAATTCCTCCATCTCACCCTTTGACATATTAGTACCATTATCAGTTATAATACTGTGTGGAAAGCCAAACCAGAATATCACCTTTTTGATGAACTGAACCGCCGTGGCCGCATCACACTTACTGACTAGCTCTGCTTCTACCCATTCGATAAACTTCTCAACTGCCACTAACAGGTGAGTCCTTTTGTCCTTGGATCTCTTAAGGGGTCCAACCATATCAAGCCCCCAAGTTGCAAACGGCCAAGTGATTGGAATCATTCTCAACTCCTTAGCCAGAACATGAGCGCGACGTGCAAATTTTTGACAGCCGCCACACCTTTTGACTAAATCTTCAGCATCAGCATGAGCTGTCAACCAATAGAAACCGTGATGAAAAGCCTTAGCTACCAAGGATTTTGAACTGGCGTGGTGACCACAATCTCCTTCGTGGATTTCCCGCAAAATCTCACAACCCTCTTGAGGAGACACACAATGCTGAATCGCTCATGTGACGTTGTGACAATGTAAGTCCCCATTGACTATGGTCATTGACTTGGAACACCGGATTATCTGCCAGGCCAAGGTTTCATCCTCCCGTAACTCGCCCCGGTTCATGTAAGCCAAGTATGGGACTGTTCAATCCGGTATAACATGCAAAGCTTCCACCAATTGGGCCTCCGGGTTAGGAATAGCCAACTCCTCCTATGTTGGTATCTTAACCGATGGATTGTGTAGGACGTCGAGGAAAACATTAGGTGGGACCGGTTTACGCTAAGAGCCAAGGCGACGTAAAGCGTCCGCCGCTTCATTCTTTCGCCGGTCTATATGGTCAACTTGATAACCCTTGAAATGACCAGCCACTATGTCCACCTCTCATCGATACGCAGCCATGAGTGGGTCCTTAGAATCTCAAGTGCCATATACTTGTTGAGCCATGATAACCCACAAGTATAGGGGATCGCAACAGCTTTCGAGGGTAGAGTATTCAACCCAAATTTATTGATTCGACACAAGGGGAGCCAAAGAATATTCTCAAGTATTAGCAGCCGAGTTGTCAATTCAACCACACCTGGAAACTTAGTATCTGCAGCAAAGTGTTTAGTAGCAAACTAATATGATAGTGGTGGTAGCGGCAACAAAAGTAAAGACAACAAAAGTAATGTTTTTGGTATTTTGTAGTGATTGTAACAGTAGCAGCGGAAAAGTAAATAAGCGTAAACCAGTATATGGAAAACTCGTAGGCACCGGATCAGTGATGGATAATTATACCGGATGCGGTTCATCATGTAACAGTCATAACATAGGGTGACACAGAACTAGCTCCAATTCATCAATGTAATGTAGGCATGTATTCCGTATATAGTCATACATGCTTATGGAAAAGAACTTGCATGACATCTTTTGTCCTACCCTCCCGTGGCAGCGGGGTCCTATTGGAAACTAAGGGATATTAAGGCCTCCTTTTAATAGAGAACCGGAACAAATCATTAGCACATAGTGAATACATGAACTCCTCAAACTATGGTCATCACCAGGAGTGGTCCTGATTATTGTTACTTCGGGGTTGCCGGATCATAACACATAGTAGGTGACTATAGACTTGCAAGATAGGATCAAGAACTCGCATATATTCATGAAAACATAATAGGTTTAGATCTGAAATCATGGCACTCGGGCCCTAGTGACAAGCATTAAGCATAGCAAAGTCATAACAACATCAATCTCAAAACATAGCGGATACTAGGGATCAAACCCTAACAAAACTAACTCGATTACATGATAAATCTCATCCAACCCAACACCGTCTAGCAAGCCTAAGATGCAATTACTCATGCACGGCGGTGAGCATCATGAAATTGGTGATGGAGGATGGTTGATGATGACGATGACGACGAATCCCCCTCTCCGGAGCCCCGAACGGACTCCAGATCAGCCCTCCAGGGAGGTTTTAGGGCTTGGCGGTGGCTCCGTATCGTAAAACGCGATGATTTCTTCTCTGTTACTTTTTTCTCTCCGAAAGAAAATATATAGAGTTGGAGTTGGCGTCGGAGGGCATCCAGGGGGCCCACGAGGTAGGGGGCACGCCCTAGGGGGGGGCACTCCCCACCCTCGTGAGAAGGGTGTGGGCCCCCTGGTCTTCATCTTTGGCGAGGATTTTTTTATTTTTGCTAAGATGTTCCGTGGAGTTTCAGGTCATTCCGAGAATATTTGTTTTCTGCACATAAAACAACACCATGGCAATTCTGCTGAAAACAGCGTCAGTCCGGGTTAGTTCCATTCAAATCATACAAGCTAGAGTCCAAAACAAGGGCAAAAGTGTTTGGAAAAGTAGATACGATGGAGACGTATCAACTCCCCCAAGCTTAAACCCTTGCTTGTCCTCAAGCAATTCAGTTGACAAACTGAAAGAAAGAAAAACTTTTACAAACTCTGTTTGCTCTAGTTGTTGTAACTATGTCAAGCCAACATTCAAGTTTTCAGCATAGATCATAACTAACCACATTTGAAATAATTCTCAGGTCTCATAATTACTCATATCAATAGCATAATCAACTAGCAAGCCATAACAATAAATCTTGGATGACAACACTTTCTGGAAACAATCATAATATGATATAACAAGATGGTATCTCGCTAGCCCTTTCTGAGACCGCAAAACATAAATGCAAAGCACCTTTAAAGATCAAGGACTGACTAGACATTGTAATTCATGGTAAAAGAGATCCAATCATAGTCACACCCAATATAAATTAATAGTGATGAATGCAAATGACAGCTGTTCTCTCCTGCTAGTGCTTTTTAATAAGAGGGTGATGACTCAACATAAAAGTAAATGGATAGGCCCTTCGCAGAGGGAAGCAGGGATTCGTAGAGGTGCCAGAGCTCGGTTTTGCAGTAGAGATAAATTGTATTTTGAGCGGTATACTTTCATTGTCAACATAACAACTAAGAGATGGCGATATTTTCCATGCTAAACACATTATAGGCGGTTCCCAAATAGAATGGTAAAGTTTATACTCCCCCTAAACTAACAAGCATCAATCCATGGCTTGCTCGAAACAACGAGTGCCTCCAACATACATCGGGTCTCAGGGGGAGTTTTGTTTGCAATTAATTTTGATTTAGTTTGCATAAAGCATGGGACTGGGCATACCGGTGACCAGCCATTTTCTCGTGAGTGAGGAGCGGAGTCCACTCCTCTTGAGAATAACCCGCCTAACACGGAAGATAAGGACAACCATGGTTGATACATGAGCTATTCAAGCATACAAAATAAAATGTTTATTTGAAGGTTTAGAGTTTGGCACATACAAATTTACTTGGAATGGCAGGTAGATACTGCATATAGGAAGGTATGGTGGACTTGCCGTGGTTTTGTCACGGCAGATGTCCTAGAGAAAGGACTTAGTCCTGGAGCCATCGCGACGGGTTAGCTTGAAGGGGTTAAAGCGGACACAGGGACGCAAGAGAGTTTATACTAGTTCGGCCACTTCAATGAAGGTAAAAGCCTACGTCTAGTTGTGATGGAATTGATGTGGTTTCGATGACTAGGGAGCAAACAAGCTTCGCCTATGTCTCGAGTTGTTGTCTGTTGTCCTTGAACCGCCGCCGGGTCGTCCCCTTATATACACGGGTGACTCCGGTCGGCTTACGGAGTCCCAATACCGGCTCATAGATGTGTCCGGTTTGGTCTCTACTTATTCCTAACTTACAATATAGGTTAACTACTAACGCCGGTTTACGGCTACAGGCCTTGAACCGACCATGGGCCTTGAGCCCTCCTCTGTCTTCTTGGGCTTTAACATACTTAACTACTGACGAAGTTAACCCGGCCCAGATAGGCCGGTTTATGCCCAGTAGTAATATCCCCAACATTAGGCCCTAGATTGATTTGAACGGGTTCATGTCAATCCTTTAATAAAAGCTTCATCTTCAACATCTTCTTATAAATTGGTAAACCTCCATGATGTCATCTTCTCTGATTGCTGTAAACCGGAGTGACGTCACCTATCATAACGAAGCTATCCATTATGCTTCTTTGTTTAATAGATCGGCGGAAATCGAGGCGACAGCTCCGTTTTATGGCCCCTTGATTGTCGCGCCTGACTCATGTTCTTTCGCCTTATAAATAGGACCGAAGGGTCATTTCTTTTCTCCTTCCGTGCCTTCTTCGTCTTCCTCGTGTCGCCAGCCTCGGAGCTCCGCCGCCGCTGTCGACCTCTGCCTCATCCTTGGCCGCTGCATCAACCTGAGCGCACCAGAACATCGCGGCAACCTTTCGCATCTTCCTCAGCTCCGGTAAATCTTCTATCCTTTCCCCCGCAGATCTGACCTAGGGTTTCGCAGTTCTTCAGTGTTCATCGTCTGCCTCTTGCTCAAACGATAGATCTTTAGATGAATCCGCAAATCTTTACTCTGTGCAATGATAGTTGTTTGACCTTCGCCTTCACTTATGCATCTCAAACCATAGATCTATATGAACGTTTTGCTCATTGGTTCGGTACTGCTCCTTTGAACCTCTAAGTATTTATCTCTTTTCTGAACTTGCTTCAGATCCAATGCTATAAGGAAATCTTGTGAAACCTGTTTCTGCGTACTTGTCCATCCGCAATGCTTAGATCAGGCGGTTTAACCTTATAGAAAAATTTTCCAAACCGGTATATGCCATTAGTCCCCTTATTGAACCGCTAGATGCTCGTTGCTTCATAAAACTCCGGTTCAGATAGTTTTGTCTCCGATTTAACAGTGCCCATACCAATGTATCTTGATCAAATGCATTTTTGAACCGGGATCTTCTACCTTGTAGATTCCATCATGGCCAAGCAAGTGTATGAGTGCAATTGGGTTCCTTCTCGCGTCACAGAGGCTCAACTGGACGATTTAGTCCTGATTAGCGCTTTAGGCAGCAAAGATACCATCCATTGGAGGGCTCCTGGCAAAGAATGCCCTCCCACACCTCGAGAAGGAGAGGTTGTTGTTTTCGTAGATCACTTAGCCCGGGGCTTTAAGCCGCCTGGTTCTAAATTTTACTGGGATGTTTTAGCCGATTTCCAGCTCCATCCACAAGATACTGGCCCTAACTTTATTACAAATATGTGTCACTTCCAAGTGCTCTGTGAAGCGTTCTTTCAAGAGGAGCCCACAGTGGAATTGTTCAGAGACCTTTTCCATCTAAACCGCCGTACTGAGTTTACTGACGGCTCCAATACGGAGGTGGGTGGAGTGGCGATTCAGAAAAGGAAAGACGTCACATACCCTCACGCCAAACTGCATAGCCACCCCAAAGAATGGAATCAGACATGGTTCTACTGCAAAGACACTTCCCCTACTGGTGAGAATCCCTTGCCTGGCTTTCGTCCAGAGCGGCTCAGCAATACACACCCTTTTCCACAAAGATTGACTGCACAGGAGAGAAGCAAATATGCTCCTCAATTGTCAAAGCTCAGAGCCTTTATGGCCAACGGTTTAACAGGGGTTGATCTCGCTCGCTGTAGGATATCATGGAGCATACTGCCCCTTAGTCAGCACTCCGGTTTGATGTGCGAGTATACTAGCAGCGTTGATGACCCACTCCGACATTCCAAAATCCAGCTCACCGATGAAGAAATCACAGAGGCTGTGAATAAGATGCTGAATGAACCGGAACACGTCTGTGCTAGAAACGGCCTGCTTCCCTTCTGTGCCACCAACAAACCGCCAGCTGTAAGACTTTGATTTTTCTTTTTGCTGAATCTGTTAATGATATATCTGGTCTTTGTTTAATATCAGTGTCTGTGTAATCAGGGCAATGACCCATTTTGGAGCAAGAAACTGCCGTAGGAGAAACCAGAAAAGCCAGATAAACCGGAAAGAGCAACTCGGCAAAAGACTAAAGCTGTGAAGAAGACTGCCCACAGGAAAAGAACCACTGCATCTTCTAATCCAGCCCCTGATGATGATGTGGATAATCCGGACTTTGAGGTAGAGCTTGACTCACTTGGTTTATTTTTCATGCGTCTTATTGATGATGATATTTGTCAGGATGATGCCGAAGCCAGCCACGCGGATGTTGCAGAGGTAATTAATCTCTCTTCCGATTCAGAAACTTTGCCTTCACAAAAAATCCGTCAGGCAAACCGGAAAGTTAAATTTTCTCATCCTCTTGCTTATTTGGATCCTAAATTTCTTATGAAGACCCAACAACACGAAGCTTGTCGCACAACCCGGCACAGCGGCCAGGTAGTTACCTCCGCCGGTTTACCGAACAGTCCGGTTTGGAAACGCCATTCAGAGGTCTCTAATTTGCTTGTCAGTGCTTGTCCTAAAGCGGGCTGCTTTCGTCAACCTCTTAATCCGCCTGACTCTGATTACCAGGTTACTTCCCACTCATCTTCTGGTGAGTCATCGGCTACTCAGCTCCCACCGCTCAAAACGGTGCTTGGGTAAGCTATACTTATTGTGATGTTTGCAGTACATCGCCTTAGAACATATGCTGTATTTGATTTTGTTATTCTTCTCAGGGCCAAACCTAGGCCAAGCAAGAAGGCCCGCCTGGACAATGCGGCCGAAGAAGATGTCGTTCTTGAACCAGGCAAGACACCCAATCTTGAAGCGGCTATTCCTGAGGATATACCCAACGATCCACCGCAGCAAGACGATGATCTTATTGCTGAAGAGAGACCTACTGATGCCTCAGGTCCTGTCAATCAGCCCACAGGTTCCATCCGGATTGAAAGCTCCACCGGTCCAGCAAAACCTACTAACAAGCCAACAGCCCCAGTGCAAACCGGCGGTACCCAGGATGATGAGGTTGTCATTACTGGCACTGGCCATACTGAGCCAAGCAATCCTGTCGCTTTATCCAAACATTCTGACAAGGAAGAATTTGCTGCCTTTGGCAAAGGCAAGCGGAACACTGATTTGACGACTTATGCTGCTTTGAACGCCCAAGATATCCATTCCGGCTATCTGAACCGGTTGTATACCAGTCGCGACTATGAAGCCGGTCTGGTTAATATGATGAAAGAGAAATATGAGGTAACTTCCATATGCTCCTTCCTGCTTGTATGCTTCCATTCTTGCTGACTCTCCTGGCCCCCAAGGGCCGGTTTGTAATATTCTTTCAAACCGGGACTTACCAATATAAATCTTGATGCTTTGAAATTCGCTGATGTAGCCCCCAAGGGCCGGTTCAACTTAACGTAGTTAAACCGGTACTTTAAGTAATTGAAATTGCCGCATCAGAATATGTACGAGCAAATAGCCATTAGCCCCCAAGTGCCGAGTTGAATACTTGTATTGATCTTGGGACTTTGTTAGCAATTGAAAGATGAAGATCGAATATGCATTAGCCCCCAAGTGCTAAGTGCATAACTTGTTATGTGATTGGTACTTGAATCCTTATACCGATTTGTTGAAGCATATATCTGTATGCATGCAGGCGGAGCTGAAGACGAAAGAAAACCAAGTCACCGATCTCCAAGAAAACCTGAAAACCCAACAGGCTGAAACCTCCAAAGCAAAAGAGGAATTGGCCAGTGCTTTAAGCGCCATGGAACAGCTTAAGGAGAGCTTCAAGAAGGAGCAGGCGGATTGGGTCACTGAAAAGTCCGCTTTGATCAAACGAGCAGAGGATGCCGAGGCTGCACTAAAACCAGTGGCGGATGAACTGACCAGCATAAAGCGGCACGTGCATGCCATGACTACTGCTATCTTTGGTAAGCCAGTTTGCCTTCTGAATTGGCTCTGCCTTCTGACAGAGTCGCCGGTTTATTAACCCTTTATGGTATTTCAGGGACATGCATTGGTCACTTGGGGTCAGATGTGCGGAAGAAACTGAAAGCCGCCTATACATTGGTTGAACAATTGTATACTGGTGCCCACCGGATCATCTATACCGCATCTCATAACAAACCGGCGCCCACTTTGATTCAAGATACTCTGATGAAACTATCGGTGCTTCCTGCCCGGGTTGAAGAGCTGAAGAAATCTGCTGCCCGAACCGGTGAATCAATGCCTTAATCCGGGCAAAAGCCTGGGTGCCGGATTTTGATCCTATTGAAGCGGCTTAGGGCTATCCCAGCTTGAAGGAAGACGGGTCAGAATTTGGTGAAGCGGATCTGCGAGCAATAAACCGGGAGGTACGTCCGCTAGCTTGTCAATTGGCTAAGGAAGCAGACTTGTCTCATTATCAAGCGCAATATGACAGTCAGAACAAGCGAATAGCTGCACCAATCCATGAATCGGAAAATCTGATCCCTCCAATCCGTAAGCATACTTACGCTCCCGATATTGACCCGTCATTGCTGATCCATGATGAAGCTGTTTTTCAAGCATTAATGGGAATCGACTGGACAACTGTGGATTTCCAGCCACAGGGTAGAGAAACGGAGGCTGAAGCGGCGCAGGATGACCCACAACCATCAGGCCAGGCTGGTGACCAAGCTTGAACTGGAAGCCGGTTTTAAAACTGCCTCTCCTTTGCGAAAAACAATTATATTATTATGGGCACCATGTTGCCTTGTAATAGGCTAGCTAATACCTTTGATGTTGATATGCCTTCGTGCATAATTTGTTCTTCCTGTGGTAATGAACTTTCCAAAACACTTTCTGAAATGAGAAATTCGACAAGTGCCACCGCGGTTGTACCGTCAGGCAGAATATGATGTCTGCATATATGAAATCAAAACATTCAAAACAAAATTTTAAGTATATGATCAAATTTTTGAGATACATAATACCTGCCATCGTTGAGCGTGAAGTTGGCTTGGCCAATCTTGAAGCGGAGTTTTGCAAACCCACACTGTTGGAGGAGATAACAGCTCCTGTATATATATGACGCTGGTTTACCATGTAAACCGTGCCGGGTTATAATAAACACCATGTTACTCCATAAGAGGATGTTAACAACAAGGATCAAACCGGGCAAATAGTCTCCGGATTGACGTGAACTGTGTTCTGTCAATTGATTGGTTAAAAAATTTTGTCGGTTTAAAAAAACACAATAAAAAGCAAAAAAACCCCTTCAAAGAAAAGTGTAAATCAAGTGCAATGACAAAACGTTAGAAAAAAGGTTTATTTGAGCTGATCAGATGGTGTTACCATGGCTGAACACGACCAAGCTCCCGTTAGGTGTAACTATGGTTCTAGTCAGCCAGGTCCCCAAATGAAAACCGTGGCATTTATGCCGATCAAGTGGCATGGTCATGGTTCGGGTTCGACCAAGCCCCCAAGTGATTCTGTGGCCTTAAGCCGATCAAGAGGCATGACTGGTTCAGACATGACCAAGTCCCCAAGTGATCTGGTGGCTCTCGCCTATCAAGAGGCATGGTATTGGTTCGGACACGACCAAACCCCCAAGTGATATAACATGATGCTTTTAAAAAGCGAACTCAAGGGGTAAACTGGAGGCCACTTTAGAGCAACTCCGTGTAACCTCACATGATGTAAAAGAACAGATACCCCGCTTTAGCTGAGGTTCCGGTTTATTATATTTAATCATAGTATATACATTGTCGTAGTATGTAGATAAGTATAGCCAATGGCTCAGGTATAGTAAGGCCGAAGATGAGCTATGTTCCACGGCCTGTTAATCTCCTCCTCTGATGTACGTGAGTCTTTATGCTCTCGAACATCGATCAGATAGTACGACCCGTTGTGCAGATTCTTGCTGACCACGAAAGGCCCCTCCCAAGGTGGGGATAACTTATGCATATCAGTCTGATCTTGGATGAGCTGAAGCACCAAATCTCCTTCCTGAAAGGTTCTGGTTCTGACTCGGCGACTGTGATAACGACGAAGATCTTGCTGGTAAATCGCCGATCGGGCGGCTGCGATGTCACGCTCTTCATCCAACCGGTCCAAAGCATCTTGCCGTGCTGTCTTGTTGTCCGCTTCAATATAAGCCGTTACACGAGGTGAATCATGACGGGTATCACTGGGGAGAACCGTCTCCGCTCCATAAACCATGAAGAACGGTGTGTATCCTGTTGATCTGTTGGGTGTTGTATTGATGCTCCATAACACAGATGGTAATTCTTCTACCCAACAACCCGGCGTTCTCTGCAAAGCAACCATGAGCCGGGGCTTGATGCCTCTCAAGATCTCTTGATTAGCTCTTTCTGCTTGACCATTGGACTGTGGATGTGCCACTGATGAAATGTCGAGCCGGATGTGCTCCCGTTCGCAGAACTCCTTCATAGCACCTTTGGACAAATTGGTACCATTATCTGTGATAATACTATGCGGAAAGCCAAACTGGAAAATCACCTTTTTGATGAACTGAACCGCCGTGGCCGCATCACACTTGCTAACAGGTTCTGCCTCCACCCACTTTGTAAACTTGTCAACCACCACCAGGAGGTGGGTCTTCTTATCTTCGGACCTTTTGAAAGGCCCAACCATATCCAGCCCCCAAGTTGCAAACGGCCAAGTAATTGGAATCATTCTCAATTCTTGAGCCGGTACATGAGCACGTCTTGAAAACCTTTGGCAACCGTCACATCGTCTGACCAGATCCTCCGCATCAGCATGAGCAGTTAGCCAATAGAAGCCATGGTGAAACGCTTTAGCCACCAAAGACTTTGAACCGGCATGGTGACCACAATCTCCTTCGTGGATCTCACGCAAAATTTCACGACCTTCTTCAGGAGACACGCAGCGTTGAAAAGCTCCTCATACACTGCAATGATGCAACTCACCGTTGATGATAGCCATGGACTTGGATCGCCGGATTATCTGCCGGGCCAGAATC
The DNA here is from genome assembly GCF_003073215.2 of Triticum urartu. Taxonomy (NCBI): domain Eukaryota; kingdom Viridiplantae; phylum Streptophyta; class Magnoliopsida; order Poales; family Poaceae; genus Triticum; species Triticum urartu. Next base: position 480,101,848 of record NC_053025.1, read on the forward strand.
TCATCCTCTAGCAACTCGCCCCGGTTCTTGTACGCCAGGTAAGGAAGCGTCCAATCCGGAATAACATGAAGAGCCGCCACCAATTGAGCCTCCGGATCAGGAATAGCCAAATCCTCTTCACCAGGGATCTTGACCGACGGGTTGTGCAGCACATGCAGAAAAACATTGGGCGGGACCGGTTTGCGCTGAGAGCCCAGCCGGCTTAAAGCGTCCGCCGCTTCATTTTTCCGCCGGTCCACGTGGTCCACCTGATAGCCTTTGAAATAACCTGCAACAGTATCCACCTCACGACGATATGCTTCCATGAGTGGGTCCTTGGAGTCCCAAGTGCCAGACACTTGCTGAGCCACAAGGTCCGAGTCACCGAAGCACTTAACTCGACTTAGATTCATCTCCTTAGCCATCCGGAGACCATGGAGCAAGGCTTCATACTCAGGTGCATTGTTACTACAAGGGAACATTAAGCGGAGAACATAACAAAACTTATCACCTCATGGGGAAGTTAATACGACTCCAGCCCCCGAGCCTTCCAACTGCCTGGATCCGTCAAAATGGATGGTCCAATACGTGTGATCCGGCTTTTCTTTAGGTGCTTGCATTTCCGTCCAATCATTGATGAAATCAACAAGTGCTTGAGACTTAACCGCTATCCGAGACACATACTTCAAACCGTACGGCCCCAGCTCTATGGCCCACTTTGCAATCCGGCCAGTTGCTTCCCGGTTCTGGATGATATCTCCCAAAGGAGCAGAACTGACCATCGTAATTGGGTGCCCTTGGAAATATTGTTTAAGCTTCCGGCTTGCCATAAAAACTCCGTACACCAGCTTCTGCCAATGCGGATACCTTTGCTTGGACTCGATTAGCACCTCGCTGATATAATAGACCGGTCGTTGAACCGGATGCTCCTTGCCTGCCTCCTCTCACTCCACCACAATAGCCACACTGACCGCCCGAGCATTAGCAGCAACATATAGCAGTAACGGCTCCTTGTCAATGGGAGCGGCGAGCACAGGTGGATTGGCCAACTGCCGCTTTAAGTCCTCAAATGCTTCATTAGCGGTGGAGCTCCAAACAAACTGATCCGTTTTTTTCAACATCTGATACAAAGGGATTGCCTTCTCACCAAGACGACTGATAAACCGGCTTAACGCGGCAATCCGGCCTGCCAGGCGTTGAACATCGTTGATACACTTCGGCTTAGCCAGGGAGGTGATAGCCGTGATCTTCTCCAGATTAGCCTCAATTCCCCTGTTGGACACCAGAAAACCCAATAGCTTGCCCGCCGGTACACCAAAGACACACTTGTCCGGATTAAGCATCATCTTGTGAACGTCCTGATCCGGCGGATTAACTTCCGCCATAAGCACAGCCAACGCATCAAATAGTTCTGATAGAACCTGAGCCGGCGGGCGCACAGGGCCTCCTGCCCCAGCAGCCGTTGCCGCTGCTGAACCGGAGGTCGTTGCCGCAGCGGTCGAAGAATGAAGCGCTGCTTGTGTGCCAGTCATGAATATTCCAACCCGGTTGGGCAGATCAGAGGGGTCCGGAATACTGTCGCCATCGGAACAGCCCCCAATCCGGCCATCTTGTAGCTGATAAAGAGATCCGGTTTCTCCGGTTGATGACTCGTCATCGGAACAAACGACAGCATCGCCGCGAGATTCCGATCCATCCACATAACTTCCTCCATGGATGACTCCCATGAAGGCACGCTTCATGGCCGGTTTAACCCAGGCGGATCGCGCACACTGAGCCGTCTTGACGAGGTCGGTGCAGATGTCCGGCTCAGGGCCCGGTTCATCGATCTTGCCAATGAAAACGTGAATGCTACCAAAGGGGACCCGGTACCCGTACTCAATTGAGCCGGCCTCGGGGCCCCAGCTTGCGTCGTCGATGTAGAGCTTGCCGCGACGACTCTTAGTCATCCGGCCTACAGCGTAGCCCTCGAGTCCTTCAAAGCGACCCTCCAAGAACCGGAAACCATCGTGCGATAGCCCCACAGTGGTCGCCAACTGTCGTGGTTTTGTCACGGCAGATGTCCTAGAGAAAGGACTTAGTCGTGGAGCCATCGCGATGGGTTAGCTTGAAGGGGTTAAAGCGGACACAGGGATGCAAGAGAGTTTATACTAGTTCGGCCCCTTCAATGAAGGTAAAAGCCTACATCTAGTTGTGATGGAATTGATGTGGTTTCGATGACTAGGGAGCAAACAAGCTTCGCCTATGTCTCGAGTTGTTGTCTATTGTCCTTGAACCGCCGCCGGGTCGTCCCCTTATATACACAGGTGACCCCCGTCGGCTTACGAAGTCCCAATACCGGCTCATAGATGTGTCCGGTTTGGTCTCTACTTATTCCTAACTTACAATACAGGTTAACTACTAACGCCGTTTTACGGCTACAGGCCTTGAATCGACCATGGGCCTTGAGCCCTCCTCTGTCTTCTTGGGCTTTAACATACTTAACTACTGACGAAGTTAACCCGGCCCAGATAGGTCAGTTTACGCCCAGTAGTAATATCCCCAACAGGACTCATCTGGAATAACTTTGGGGTTTAAGGGATTGGATGCACAAGCAGTATTCCCGCTTAGTACAGGTGAAGGCTAGCAAAAGACTGGGAAGCGACCAACTAGAGAGCGACAACAGCCATGTACATGCATTAAAATTAATAAACATTGGATGCAAGCATGAGGAGGATATAATCCACCATGAACATAAATATCGTGAAGGCTATGTTGATTTTGTTTCAACTACATGCGTGAACATGTGCCAAGTCAAGTCACTTTAAATCGTTCGAAGGAGGATACCACCCCATCATACCACATCATAATCATCTCAATAGCATGTTGGCACACAAGGTAAATCATTATAACTCATAGCTAATCAAGCATGGCATAAGCAACTACGATCTCTAATTGTCATTGCAAACATGTTTATTCATAATAAGCTGAATAAAGAACGAGGGACTCATCATATTTACAAAAACAAAAGAGGTCGAGTTCATACCAGTTTTTCTCATCTCAGTCAGTCCATCATATATCATCATAATTGCCTTTCACTTGCATGACCGAATGGTGTGAATAATAATAAGAGTGTACGTGCATTGGACTAAGCTGGAATCTGCGAGCATTCAATAAATAGGAGAAGACAAGACAATATGGGCTCTTGGTTAAATCAACAATAATGCATATAAGAGCCGCTTCAACAATTTAATTATGGTCTTCTCCTACCGACCCCCAAAGAAAAGAAAAGAAATAAAACTATTTACACGGGAAAGCTCCCAACAAGCAAAAGAAGAACGGGAAATATTCTTGGGTTTTCTTTTAATTTATTACTACTACAGCAGAAAAATAACCACTACTAATTTTTGTTGTTTTTTTCTTAAGGTTTAGCAAACACTCAAGAAGAAAGCAGGAAAAAGAAAATAAACTAGCATGGATATTACAGGGAAAAAGTATGAGCACTGACATCTAGTAATGAGTGTGTGGGAACATAAATGTAATGTCAATGAGAAATACGTACCCCCCCAAGCTTAGGCTTTTGGCCTAAGTTAGTCTATGGCCACGGCTGGCCTGGCGGATATTCATAATAATAGTTGTTGGGGTCGTACTATGATGAGGAGGAATAGTTGGGATCATACTGTGATGAAGAAGAAGACTCTGACTCCCACTGGCTGACAGTCATCTCTGGATCCCAAGAATAAACAGATTGTCGTTGCCGGGGTACTGATCCACGGGCACCTATGGGACCGGCGGACCGAGTCCCTTTCGATTCGGCGGGGGCGGAGGTCGTGCAAAGAGCAAATCGAGGCGATAACCGCGAGCGATTTACCCAGGTTCGGGCCGCACGGATGCGTAAAACCCTTCTCCTGCTTTGTGGTTTATATTGATTTCTTGCTCGGGAGCGCGGAGTGCTACAATACACACCAGCAGCTAGCGAGACCGAGCGTGAGTGTTTTCGAACCCCCCTCTACGTTGCACATGGGCCTCCTTTTATATGCTCAAGGGGTCACCCACAGGTAGCAACGGAGGCAAAGGGTAGAAATGGAAAGGTGCTGCGGTAGGTACGGCTACCTACTACAGTGTATCATACCTAACCCTGACGGCAGGGGACAAGGACATTAAATGCCCATCTGTGTCGCCTAAACAGTGCAAAAAGGGACCATCAGGGGCGCCACCGCTCACCACGATGGTGATCTTGTCAGCGCCGCTTGCCACCGCACACCGCAAGCTGCACAGCCTCCCGCCACGTACGCCTGGAAGGGTCCCAGAGCGACACGTTGGTGGATGTGCTGGAGCGTGGGCATAGTGGTGGCTTGTCGCGGCAAGCGCCTTGCCGTGGTCGTTGTCTTGTCGCGTCCGGGAGCTTGTCGCTCACCGGGCCTTGCCGGGACGCGTGGCGCGTCGCGGCAAGTTTCTTGAGATGCCTCGGTTGGCCTTCCCGGCAAGCTCCTCTTGCCGGGGTCTTGAGATGCCTTGGATGGCCTTCCCGGCAAGCTCCTCTTGCCGGGGTCTTGTCTCCTTGACTTGGATACTTTGTTCTCGAATGGCTCCAAAGGAACCACGGAGGACCTTGGCGGTCACCCGGCAAGCCTTGCCGCGGGATGCTGCGACTGCCCGTGCACAAGTTCGGGATACTAGGGTACCCCTACTCTAGTACACCGACAGGAGCCCCCGAGCCTGGGCCATACACGGTGCCGAGCGCTGTTGGGCCAGGCCCAAAACAGGGCACGGGCATGCGCGGCCTAGGTTACGCCGTATCTCACTCCGTATCCACCGCGCCCTCCCCGAACAGCACGCGTCGAATGCGGCGTCGTGGGAGAGATCGTGGGTGGTTTCTTTATTCGGAAATGCGGAACGTCCGCCCCTTCCCCCTTATAAGCAGGGGAAACAGGGGCAGTTCGCCCATTTGCCCGTTGCTGCTTCCAATCTCAGAAATCTCCGCCGCTCCCTCGCCTTCCCAAAGCTGAGAGAGAGAGAGCAGCGCTCCGCCCCCCATCACCACCAGCACCACCAACGCCGTCAACCTCCTCCACTGCTTCCGCCATGGCTCCAAAAGCCGACAAGGGGAAGGTCATGAAGTCGACTGAGGCGCAGCGGCTCGCAGCGCTGCGGAAGGAGCGGTCCGTCTTCCCCCCCCAAGCTTGGCGCGAAGGAGCTGAGGGAGAACTACTACCTTTTCTGGTCGGCGGAGACGCGCGCGCATCCGCGCACAAAGGTACTACCCGCCGCCGCTTGGAAGAAGGCTCCGAATGGATACCCCTTCTTCGCTCTGTTCTTCTACTGCGGGCTCTGCCCGCCTTTCTCTGAATGTTTCTGCGACATCATGAACACCTACGGATTCCACCTCCTTGACTTCACCCCCAATGCCGTCCTGACAATGGCAGTTTTCGCACATCTCTGCGAAAACTTTGTCGGAGTCGTTCCCAACGTAGCCCTCTTCCGCCACTTCTTCATACCTCGAGTAGAGAGAGGAGAGCCTCTATCCGGCGGAATCGCCTGGATCTCAAGGGCCGGCAAGAAAGAAACCTATCTGGGGGGAGAGTTCCGCGGCAAGTGGGAGGAGTGGAGAGCAGATTGGTGCTGGATTGACGAGGAGAACCCGCAGCCATTCACCACCCGGCGCCAAACCCCAGTAGCACGCGGCAGTGATTGGAGTGACGTGGCCCCGAAAGACGACAGGCTGAAGATTGCCGTCACCAGGATCCTGCGCCTCAGGCATGCCGGGCTTACTGTAGGCGCTGTTGGCGCGGACTTTCTTCGCCGCCGCATCGCCCCCCTGCAGGAACGGGGGAGGCCCACTTGGGAGTTTAAGAACGCGGCAGACATCATGAGGCTGCGGCCGGGCCTCAACTTCAACTTCACAGTTTTGGAGCTCAACGCGATGCTCCAGGAGCTCTTCCAGTATGACCCCCAACATCCCGAAGTTTTCAGGTTACCTGTAACGCCCTCGATGCGGCTATAGCTCCCACGTGTCGAGGCACGACTTAGAGACATAACCGCATTGAAAGCAATGTCGCAAGTCAGGCAATCATTACAACATCCCATGTAATACATAATAAAAGGGGGAGATAACATAGTTGGCTTACACTAGCCACGTCACATCAGAGTACATAAATAACATTCATCAAACAAACAGTCATGGCCCGACTACGGCGCCAAAATGGAAAAGAACCCAACATGCGACAAGGCCCTGAATCGAACCCCAACTAGGCACCACTACTGATCATCGGGAAAAGAAACATAATAACGCTGAGAGTCCTCGTCGAACTCCCACTTGAGCTCGTACTCGTCACCTGGAGCGGAATCACCTGGACCTGCATCTGGAATTATAGTATTTGTGAGCCACAAGGACTCAGCAATCTCACACCCACGCGATCAAGACTATTTAAGCTTATAGGACAGGATAAGGCAAGTATATGTGGAGCTGCAGCAAGCGACTAGCATATATGGTGGCTAACTTATTCGCAAAGGAGAGCGAGAAGAGGAGGCAAAGCGCGAGCGAGAAACTAGAAGGAACAACCTGCGCAAGCATTACTCCAACACCGTGTCCACTTCCCGGACTCCGCCGAGAAGAGGCCATCACGGCAACACACGCAGTTGATTCATTTTAATTAATTAAGGTTTAAGTTATCTACAACCGGACATTAACAAATTCCCATCTGCCCATAACTGCGGGCACGGCTTTCGAAAGTTCAATCCCTGCAGGGGAGTCCCAACTTAGCCCATGACAAGCTCTCACGGTCAATGAAGGAAAAGACCTCCTCCCAAGGCGTTCCGATCAGACTCGGTATCTCGGTAACTCAAGACACTTCGACAGGTTAAAACAAGACCGGCAACACCGCCCGAATGTGCCGACAAATCCCGATAGGAGCTGCACATATCTCTTTCTCAGGGCACACTTAGATTGTCCTAGGTACGGGTAGGCCAGCCCAGAGTTGCCCCTGGTGGCCACCGGTAGCTGACAGGTGGACCAACACTCAGAGGAGCACTGGCCCGGGGGGGTTAAAATAAGATGACCCTTGAGTCTGCAGAACCCAAGGGAAAGAAAAGGCTAGGTGGCAAATGGTAAAACCAAGGTTGGGCATTGCTGGAAAAGCTTTAATCAAGGCGAAATATCAAGGGGTTCCCATTATAACCCAACCGCGTAAGGAACGCAAAATCCGGGAACATAACACCGATATGACAGAAACTAGGGCGGCAAGAGTGGAACAAAACACTAGGCGAGAGGCCGAGCCTTCCACCCTTTACCAAGTATATAGATGCATTAAGATAACATAGCAATATAATGATATCCCAACAAGTAAATAAATGTTACAACAAGGAACGGCTCCAATCTTCACCTGCAACTAGCAACGCTATAAGAGGGGCTGAGCAAAGCGGTAACATAGCCAATCAACGGTTTGCTAGGACAAGGTGGGTTAGAGGTTCAGCATGGCAATTGGGAGGCTGACAAGCAAAAGGTAGGCATCGTAGCAGTGGCATAGCAAGAGCGAGCAAACTAGCATAGCAAAGATAGTAGTGATTTCGAGGGTATGATCATCTTGCCTGCACAGTTGTCAGAGTTGACTGGATCCTCACAAGCAAACTCAACGGGCTCCTCGGTAGCGAACTCGTCTCCCGGCTCTACCCAACAAGACAAACAAGCAACAAGGATACAATCAACCACGTGCAAGACCAAGCAATATGATGAAATGATGACATGCTATGCGGGATGCGATGCGGGATGCAAAATGCAAGATATGACAGGAAATGCATGAACCTGGCCTCAACTTGGAATTCCAAGGGTGCCACTGGATAGAGGGGATGAAATCGCTTGAAAACGACATAAAGATGATTGGAATCGGAGTTACGGTTTGGAAATGGCAAGCGTTTTACGATATGACACCGGTCTGCGATTTACAGCAAGTAGGCATCTAAATGCAACGAAATGAACATGCTACAGCCACCAATCATGAAAAAAAATACATGGCAGTGATGTACACAAGATGGTTAACAAAAGACTAGCACTGAGCCATAGGCAAATTCATCCATTAAGAGGTTCAAACAAGCATGGCAAAAATGAATATGCAAAACAGATTCCAGACTTAGTGAAATTAACACTAGCCTGAAATTTCAGATCACGATGCTCTCTTTGGAGCAGCAAAACAACATGATAAATGAACTGAACATGACAAGTAAGAACATGGCATGGAGCTACTCAACAAGCTTAACAAAACACCCAAATTGACCTGGGGTCAAAAGGGTTCACAAAATACTCTACCGAGCTCACGAACATAGCTCGAACACAATCAGTTTTCAGACTTAGTGAAAACTGAGACATGCAGAAATTTAACTCACGAAGGCATGTAAACGAGCTCGATGCACTCACCATGGTGCAAGTCATAGCAAGGCAAGCATATAACCAGCAAGAAGGCACAATATTCTAGCTACACATGGCAAGAACAAAGGCATAGCATGCATGGAACACTAACGGTAGCATCGGCAAAATCGTAAACAAGTTGACGATCTGCCCAGATTAACAACGAAGCAAAAGTTGAGCTCGATTGAGTCAACCTAGAGCACTCCACATATGCAAACAAAGACACGGATGGATAGATCATAACATAAATATCAAAACTCCCTTACTGATCATCCTCAAAAGAGGCACGGATCACTAGGAAACAAGCTGGACATATAGCATCATGAACTAAAATATCCCAGACTAGTGAAAATCACTGTCCCTGAAATCAGCAATCCCAGGTACCTCTCTTCGCAAGCTTGCACAAGACAACACACACATCCTAAAAATGCATGGGTGGAACCTCTGGAAAGAAGACAAAATGCTTAACAATTCATCCCAAAGGGGCACAGGCATATCATGCACGGATTAAACATGGCAAAAATGACAAAAGTGCATGATGAACTAACGGATCTGCAATTTAACTCACGAGGCCTCCTACTAACAGCATTTTGGGAATCAAGATGACCTCAAATGCAAATGATGCAATGGAATGAAATGATGTACATGTTGAGGCGAAGATTTTGATATATCATATGCCCAAAACGGAGCTACGGTTGCGGAGATACAAGCAGTCAAAGAATGCATAAAAATCTGGGAGTTAGGGTTTCGGGGAGAAGTCAACCCGATCCAGATCCAGATCGGCACGCGGATCGAGGAACGCCGGGGATCACTGTAGCTGGCCGGAACTTGGCCGCCGGAGACGCGGGAGGAGGCCGGCCGGGGCGGATCCGGTGGTCGCCGGGGCGGTGGCGCCCGGCGCGGTGGCGCGGAGGCCCGCGGGCGGAGGCTGCGGTGGTCCGGCGGCGCTACGGGCGCCGCCCGGCAAGGGCGCGCACGGCGGTGCGGCGGCGGCGATGGCGTCCCGCGGCGGCGCCGGTCGCCGGAGGCGCGGAAGGCGGCGGCGCTCGGGGAAAGGAGGAGGCGCGGGGGCGCGGGCTCGCGGGGGCCGTCCCCGGGCCTGGCGGGCCGCGGCGGCGGTGGAGGCGCGGCTGCCACGTGGTGAGCCCTCAGTGGCTGCGGGCGGCGGCGGCGGTTGTCCGGGCCGGGACGGACATGTCCGGCTCGGCGCGGGGATTTTTAGGGTTTCGGAGGTGGAAGACGATCCAAAAACGGAGGGGCCTTTAAATAGGCATAAGTGGAGCTAGGAGAGTCCAAATGAGGTGCGGTTTTCGCCCACGCGATCGTGATCGAACGATCTAGGACATGGAGAAGAGTTTGGTGGGTTTTGGGCCAAATTGGAGGGGTGTTGGGCTGCAACACACACGAGGCCTTTCGGTCCCTCGGTTAACCGTTGAAGTATCAAACGAAGTCCAAATGGTACGAAACTTAACAGGCGGTCTACCGGTAGTAACCCAAGGCCGCATGACAAGTCTCGGTCCAATCCGGAAATATTTGAACCCCACACATGAAAGAAAGCTAGAAATGGCCACCGGAGGAGAACGAAGCGCCGGAATGCAAAACGGACAACGGGGAAAATGCTCGAATGCATGAGATGAACATGTATGCAAATGCAATGCACGAGATGACATGATAAGAGATGGACGAAAAGAAAAACAACACACGGAGACAAAGACCCGAACCCGAGAAATAAATATAACTTAATGCCGGAAACGGCAAGAGTTGGATACAAATATGGAAAGTCGTATCTGGGGCGTTACATTACCGGGGGGCGTCGTTCCGATGTGCAACAATTCCTCGCTCGACCGCATCCGTGCAATGATGCCGGAGTGCGACTCACATGGAATTGTGCCAACTTGGCAGGAGCCCGCAGACGACGTCGTGCAGCAGTTCTTCGACGACTTGGTGGAAGTGCCAATCCGCCCCGACGAGAAGGACAGCCTCACCCGCGACACCACGGATGCGGAGATGGCGCTCATTGCCACTAGGCTGGAGGAGGCAGCGGCAGCCGCAGCCGCGGGCGAGTTTGGGTTCACTGTGGAGGAGGCAGATGCAGCAGAGGCGGCAAGCCGTGCCGAGCGAGGGGAGTCTGCCGGCAAGAAGGAACTTGCCGGGCGTGACGCCGAGCCGATGGACACGAGCGGCTCGCTGGAAATCAACTCCTCTTCCTCCTCATCTTCGGGCAGCTCGTCGCAAGCAGAGCCTCCATTCCCACCAAGGAGGTGTCTCCGCAAGGTTGGTGACGTGGCGGAGCAGCAGGCGAGTGAACAGCCGCCGCGCCGCGCGGCAAGCACTGTTGCCGCGGGAGCATCTCACGCCGCGACGACAACTGGAGCGGGGTCCTCTCAGGCCACCGCTTCTACTCCAACTGGAGCGGGGTCGTCTCAGACCACCGTCGCTGCTCCCGCCAAGCGGCCAAGGGAAGCTACTCCTCCGCCTCCTCGCGCCGGACGTGAGCCAGACTTTGACTTCTCCGCGTTCAGCTCCGACTAGGAAGAAGAAGAAGAGTAAGCTTCTCTTGATGTACTTGCATTTCTTCAATCCTTGATGTTTATTTTGTTTCTCACTTGCTTTTCTCTGAACTTGTTCCTCTTTAGGACTCTGGCCCAGAGAGCGGCAAAGAGAGCTAAGGTCCCGGTGATCGTCATCGAGGACGAGCCCACTGCGACGGCAGGTGGCGCGCCCGAGACAACCTTGCCGGAACCGGCGACTTTTCTCCAGGGCAGCCCCCAGCGTAAGTGTATGATTTACTTTCTGCTGCGAGGCGCGCTTGGGTACTTGTCTTTGCTGATATCTGCTTTTTGACTTGTGTAGGAGCCGAGCAGCCCCACCAGGATCCAAGGGAGAATTCTCCGGCAAGGGAGGGCTTCCCGGTAAGGGAGAAGTCTCCGGCAAGGGAGGGTTCTCCGGCGAGGGATAGCACCAGCGGCCCCCCGATGGCGGAGACCACGACTGCAGAACCTGGTGCAGGTACTCCTCTTGCTTCAAAACTTCCCTTGAATTCTTCTTCTTTTGATCTTCTTTTTGTCGGGTTTTTGCTTGACTTTGCTTGACTCTTCTCCCCTTGCCGTCTGTCAGACCCATCTTCTGTGGAGCAGATGGAGACCGAGGTCGCCGCCGAAGACGCAGCCGGCGCTGGTGATCCCGCCGGCGCCGAGGCCGCCAAGGCTGCCGCCGCAGCAACTGGCGAGGGGTCTGGCGATCGTACTGACGACCCAGAGGCCGCAGGAGCGCCAGGCGCTACGCCGACCCGTCCGCCGAAGCCGCAGCGCCAAGCACCGAGGAGCCCCAGCCGGGTGTCTACTTGAAGGCCGGCGAAGGCGTCTTCATAAACCTCCCCTGGGCGTCAAGCTCCAGGGCGCCGGTCGAGGGGGAGATCTTCGACGGAGAAGTGCTTGCCTCCGCGGGGTTGACGCTGGTTGACGCGCCAAGCAGCAGCAGCAGCAATGAGCCCGAAGAAGAGCGGCTGCTGCGGAAGTTGATGTCGCTCTACCGTGCGTGGCAAGCCAAGCTGGAATCCCGCGAGGCGCTTGTTGCGAAGGCGGGAACTGATATCGAGAAGCGCGCGGAAGAGCTCAGGGGTTCCATCGGGAAGCCCTCCGATCCCTGGCGGAGGAGCGGGAGCAGCTCGCTGAAGCACAGAAGGCCTTCCTCCTTGAGAAGGCCGAAGTCGAAGAGCGGCAGCGACTTGCCGCTGTGAAGCTAGCCGCAGAGGAGGGCGAGCTGGCGCAGCGGAAAGTCAATCTCGACGCCCACGAGGAGGAGCTTGCCGCGCGCGAGGAAAAACTCGGCGGAGCCCTCAAACAAGCAGAGGACGCCGCCGCCGCCGCCGAGGCCGCCAAGGAGGAGTTGAAGACGAAGGTGGCGCAGCTAGAAGCCGATCTCGCCGAGAAGGGCAGAGAGCTCAGCACCGCCAAGGTCTCCAACGTGGATCTTGAGTTGAAGTTAACCACTTTGACCAAGACTCTGGACAGCGCCAAGAAGTGGGAGGCGGCCTTGAAGGAGGAAATCAAGGCCGACAAGGCGCTGCTGGAGAGTGCTGCCGCCGCCCAGAACGCTTTCAGGGAGACTGTGACGCACTAGACGGAGAGTCTGGTGAATGCCGCCACAGACATTGACAGGGAGTTGGCGCAGCTAGGGATGGAAGATCTTGGGTATCCCTCCGACGACAACCTCCAACCCAGCGCCAAGCTCGTCCTGTTCTTCAAGGGCGTGGTGATGGCCCTCCAGCGACTCCGAGAGAGGATCCCGAAGCAGCTGGCCGACGAGTCGCGCAAGATCTGCGCAGGAGCCCTTCAGAAAGTGTTGATGAAGGTGGCCTTCGGCAATCCGGGCCTCCACCTCACCAACGTCCTCAGGACCTTGCCGCCGGATGCTGATCTGGAGGAGCTCAAGGCCCTTGTCGCACCCATTGTGGACAAGGTGAGCGGGATCAAGAGGGTCGAAGGCGATCGTGTAGATTAGGCCGCCCATTTCTTCTTTCCTTGTCGCTGTTTACCATGTCATGAAAACAATCTGTTAGAGCCGCGACAAGCTATTTTTGTAATATAACTCTATTCTGGGCAATGATCGCAACGTTATTCCCTTTACTTGATTCCTCCCTTTGTATGTTTTTGCCCTACGCTTTTAGGGAACTTGCCGGTGTAGGCACCTGAGTCGCGAGCGCTGAGTGCGGAATGTCAGCAGCCTGCTGGCGGTGCCGCTACCGGCAAGAAACCTTGTCGCAACTAGTTGCAGCTCACTTAAGTTGTTGAGCGGACTCGAAACAAAATAAGGGCGCAACTAGATACGAGTTGGTTCCTCCGCGCACAGGTTTTCCATACAAAGTGCGGTCGTTCAAGGGAGATAACTTAAAATTTAAAAAATTTGATTGCTCAAACTTTGGCAACTTAGCTTTTCTGTTGTTTTCTTCCCGGTAAGGCGAAACTTTCTTGAACGACGCCTGGTCCATACCATCGTATTCTCCTTTCCCCCCGGGAAACTTGTGGGCGAGGGGAACCTTCCTTTCAAAAGAAAGAAGAGACAATACAGATATGGAGCTTTACGGCTCGTTATTGCTTACCGTGGAGTAGGTGCTGCACAAACTGTCAAATCATATATGCCAAAAATAGAAAGCATGAAATCGACAAAATGTGCGGAGCACATGAGCTGTACCTATGCACGGGGTCTGTGCCCGGCTTTGTACAAAGGATTACATGCAACAACGGCAAGACTTGTACAAAAGGTGGTTGCCGGAACAGGTTCCGGCAACCGCGCCTTACGGGTAAAACTTACGGAGATGCTCAATGTTCCAGGAGTTGCTCACCGGAATGCCATCTTCGGTCTCAAGGCGGACAGCGCCAGGCCTAGTGACTCGTTTCACCCGGTAAGGCCCTTCCCACTTCGGCGTCAACTTGTTGGAATTCTTGGCGGACTGAACGCGCCGAAGAACAAGGTCGCCTTCCTCGAGACTTCTGGCGTTAACTTTGCGGCTATGGTAGCGGCGCAAAGCTTGCTGGTAGCGAGCAGCTCGCACAGCAGCCTGAAGACGGTCTTCCTCAAGGAGCAGCGCGTCATCTTGTCGCAGCTGCTCTTGCTCGAGCTCATCATAAGCGAGCACTCGAGGTGACCCGTATACGAGTTCCGTGAGGATAACTGCCTCTGCTCCGTAGACTAGAGCGAAAGGTGTCTGGCCAGTGGCTCGATTTGGCGTCGTCCTGATCGACCAAAGAACCACCGGCAGCTCCTCGATCCAGTTTCTTCCGCACTTGTGCAGCCTGTCGAAAGTTCTGGTCTTGAGCCCGCGCAGCACTTCAGCATTTGCCCTCTCCGCTTGACCGTTGCTTCTCGGGTGAGCAACAGAAGCGAAGCAGACCTTGGCGCCAAGATCTTGGACGTACTGCATGAAGGTGCGGCTCGTGAATTGTGTACCGTTGTCGGTGATTATCCTGTTAGGGATCCCGAAACGGCAAACAATCGACCTGAAGAACTTGACTGCTGACTGTGCTGTCACCTTCCTCACTGGTTCCACTTCCGGCCACTTTGTGCACTTGTCGATTGCAACGTACAAGTACTCAAAGCCCCCGACTGCTCGGGAAAAGGGGCCGAGGATGTCGAGCCCCCAGACCGAAAATGGCCGGGATAAAGGGATCGTCTGGAGAGCTTGAGCTGGTTGGTGTATCTGCTTGGAATGGAACTGGCACGCTTCACACTTGGTTACTTGTGCCGTTGCATCCTGGAGGGCTGTCGGCCAGAAGAAACCTTGCCGGAATGCTTTGCCGACAAGTGCTCTTGCGCCAATGTGGTGACCACATATGCCTCCATGTATCTCTGCCAACAGCTTTTGTCTGTCTTCCCGGTGAATACACTTCAATTTCACACCGTTGAGTCTTCTTCTGTACAGTGTCTTGTCGACAAACTGATACATACTTGACTGCCGGGCTACTCTTTCTGCTTCTTCTTGCTCTTCGGGAAGTTCTCCTGTCTGAAGGAAATGGACAATCTGCTGTGCCCAAGCTGGAGCTTGTGGCTGGACAACAAGGACTAAAGGCAAATCTTCTGCTATGGGAACATCCGCTTCTACGGCGAGAACTTGAGCCTCTGCCGGAGCTTGACGTTCCCCGGCAAGCTTGCCGGAGCAAAACTTGTCGGGAGCTTCTGCTACAACGGAACAAACCCTAGGGCTTGCCGGAGCAGACCGCTCCTCAGCACTCTTGGCGTTGATCTTGGGGACCTTCTTGGCGGCGGCTTCGGGAAGCTCTGCCGGCAAATAGTCACCAGAAACCAGCTTCCTCTTCTTGCTCGGTCCAGTTGATGGCATTACGGATGGTTGAGTCAGCTTGAGCACAAAGATCCCTGGTTCCACAGGTAACTTAAGTGCGGCGCACTTTGACAGGCCATCGGCAATGGCATTCTGAGCTCTTGGAACATGTTCCATTTGTAGGCCGTCAAAGTGTTCTTCTAGCTTTCTCACTTCGTTGACGTAAGCTTCCATCAATGGACTCTGATAACTCTTGTTTACTTGGCGGACGACAAGCTGTGAGTCACCCCTGACAATGAGCTTCTTGATCCCAAGGTCTGCCGCGATCCTGAGACCAGCAAGCAAGCCTTCATACTCTGCAGTATTGTTTGTTGCTTGCTCCTTGGGAAACTGCATCTGGACTACGTACTTGAGGTGCTCTCCGGTGGGTGCGATAAGCAGCACACCAGCGCCGGCGCCTTGCAGCGAAAAGGCACCATCAAAGTACATCAGCCACTCTTTGCTTATTTCATCGACGGGGATGCTCATCTCTGGAATTTCTTCATCTGGTATTGGCGTCCATTCTGCTATGAATTCTGCCAATGCTCTGCTCTGAATAGTTGATGTGCTCTCAAACATGAGGCCAAAGCTTGATAGCTCCAATGCCCACTCAACAATCCTGCCTGTCGCTTCTGGATTCTGCAGTATCCTCTTCAGCGGAAAGCGAGTGACAACTGTTATCTCATGTGCTTGGAAGTAATGGCGCAGCTTTCTCGAGGCCATGAGAAGGCCGAAAAGCAATTTCTGCACGCCAGAGTACCTTGACCTAGCCCCCTGCAGAAGGGAACTGACAAAGTAAACTGGGCGCTGCACCATTTTCTTCTGTATTTCCTCGTGTATCTGCGCAGATCCATCTTTGTCGGGACCAGAGCTTGCCGGGGAAGCCCGTTGCTTGTCGCTGGATGCGCTTGCCGTGGTTACTGGCTCGTCATCTGCCTCCCTCTCTGCCACTAACGCAGCACTAACCACTTGATTGGTTGCCGCTATAGACAGCAGCAACTTCTCTTGTGGCTTAGGTGCGACAAGTATTGGAGGGGAGGACAGGTATCTCTTCAAGTCTTGCAGCGCAGCCTCCGCTTCCGGAGTCCATTTCATTGGACCTGCCTTTTTCAATAATTTGAAAAATGGCAGGGCGCGCTCAGCAGACCTAGAGATAAACCTGCTGACGGCAGCCACGCAACCGGCAAGTCTTTGTACATCCTTGATGCGCTTTGGTGCTTCAATCTGCTCAATGGCCTTGATCTTGTCAGGATTGGCTTCAATTCCCCGCTGAGATACGAAGAACCCGAGAAGCTTGCCGGAGGGAACTCCAAACACACACTTCTCTGGGTTGAGCTTGAGGGTAATCTTGCGCAGATTTGCAAAGGTCTCTTCTAAATCTTGGATCAAAGTTGCTCTGTCCTTGCTCTTGACCACTATGTCATCCATATAGGCTTCCACATTTCTGTGTATTTGTGGCTCAAGAGCGACATGGACTACTCTCGCAAATGTCGAACTAGCATTTTTTAATCCGAAAGGCATCCGTACGAAACAGTACGTGCCACATGGAGTAATAAATACGGTCTTCTCCTCATCCTCTTCTGCCATGAAGATCTGATGATATCCTGAGTATGCGTCAAGAAATGAAAGCAAATCACATCCGGCTGTGGAGTCAACAATCTGGTCAATGCGCGGCAAAGGAAATGGTTCTTTGGGACAAGCTTTGTTAACATCGGTGAAATCGATACAAAGTCTCCATTTCCCGTTTGCCTTGCGCACGACTACAGGATTGGCCAACCACGTGGGATGGAGCACTCCTCTGACAAGGCCTGCTGCTTCCAACCTCTTGATCTCTTCTGCGATGAATTCTTGGCGCTCCACTGCCTGCTTCCTGACCTTCTGCTTGACGGGCCGTGCATGAGGACAAACAGCAAGGTGGTGCTCAATCACTTTCCTGGGAACACCGGGGATGTCAGACGGTTGCCACGCAAACACGTCGACATTCGCCCGCAGGAAAGCAATGAGCGTGCTTTCCTATTTAGGGCCGAGAGTGGCACTGATGGTGAAGGTACCACCAATGCCGTCCTCCTTGGCGGACACCTTTTTCGTCTCTGGCGGAGCTGCCATCGTCTTCTTACACTTGCCGGTGGAGCTCGATGGTGCGTCCTCGACGGCAGCGCAGCACTCCGAAGAGGTGCGCTTGCCGGAGTGGGCATCAGAACTCTTGCCGGACTTGGTCTTCTTCTTCCCCCCGGGAGCTTCAGCGGCAAGTGACTTGTGATCTGCTGCGGTTGCCGCTTCCCGGTAGATCTTGTCGGCGCAGATGAGAGCATCCTTCTTGTCACCGGGGACAGAGATGACGCTTATCGGGCCTGGCATCTTCAGCATGTTGTATGCGTAGTGAGAGGCTGCCATGAACTTGGCAAGTGCTGGACGGCCAAGTATCCCATTGTAAGGCAATGGAATATCGGCAACGTCGAAAGTGACCCTCTCAGTCCTGAAGTTTAGCTCGCTGCCAAATGTTACCGGCAGCGTGACTTTCCCCTTCGGCTTGCTCCTTCCCGGATTGATTCCTTGGAATGTGCCGGTCTCTTCGAGCTCGCTGTCAGGGATCTGGAGTTTCTGGAGTATAGCGGAGGAGATCAGGTTCAAGCCGGCCCCGCCGTCAACTAGCATCTTAGTGACCTTGAGGTTGCGGATTGTTGGTGAAACCAACATCGGCAAGCACCCGACCGCAGTTGTGCGATCAGGGTGGTCCTCAATATCAAAGATGATAGGCGTGCTGGACCATTTCAGAAGCTTGCGTGATTCGACGGGTGGTTCTGCTGCATTGACTTCCCGCATCCACTGCTTGAGTTGGCGGTGCGAAGTATGCAGAGAAGCACCGCCGTCAACGCACAAGACTTCTGTGGCTTTCTGGAACTCCTGCTCACTGGTCTCGACATCATCCATGTCTTCGTCGTCGTCGTCGTCTTCATCCTTGTCGCGGCCGCGGGGAGGTCTGTCTCCTTGCCGCTGCTTGGCCTTGCCGTGGCATCCTCCCCGGCCGGCGCGCTTCTTGCCAGATTCTCCAGCGCCTCCTTGGGCCCTCTCCTTGTCTCGCCGCTCGTACTTAGCCTTTTGCTGCTGGACAAGCTGCTCGACCTTCTTACAGCTCTGGAGGTCATGGCCCTTGGTGCGGTGAATCTTGCAGTACTGCTTGTCGGTGCCGTCCTGCTTGTCGGCGACTGCCACAGCCTGACAGTTGGTGCATGCGGCAACCTCCTTGCCAGAGCTACCAACTTTGGCTTTCTTGGCGCCACCTTCGTTGCCGGACTGCTCAACGACTAGGACCTCTTTGCCTTTCTTCTTCCTGTTCCGCCGCCGGTTTTTCTTTGCCGGGGCAGCATCCTCACTGTCAGATCCTCCTGCTCCTACATTCTCTCCGGGGAGCTTCCTCCCTTCCTCAGCACGTGCACACTTGTCGGCCAGGGCATACAGCTTGCTGACGTCTCTGATCTTGCACATCGCCATCTCCTCCCGCATCCTGCGGTTACGCACGTTCTGATGGAACACGCTGATAACCGCGGCAGGGTGGACATCTGGGATGTTGTGCTGCACACGGCTGAATCTCTGAATGTACTTGTGCAGAGGCTCTCCTTCCTTCTGGGCGAGCAGATGAAGGTCACTTTCTTGGCCATGAGGTTTGTGGCCGCCTGTAAAGGCGCCGACAAACTGATGGCATAGGTCTGCCCAGGAGGATATGGAGTTGTCCGGCAAGTGCATGAGCCAGGACCTGACGTTAGGCTTGAGCACCAGTGGGAAGTAGTTGGCAAGGATCTTGTCGTCTCGTCCCCCGGCAGCCTGCACCGCGATGGTGTTGATGCTGAGGAACTCCGACGGATGCGACTTGCCGTCATACTTCTCTGGTACGTCTGGCTTGAAATTCTTCATGCTGGGCCACTGGACTTGCCGCAGCTCACGAGTGAACGCAGGGCAACCTACCGCGTACGGCAAGTCGCCTGGTTCCCCTGGCGCATGCATGTCGACAGAGGGCCCAGTGCGCTGGTCTGATTGACGCCGCGCTTCTCTTCGGCGCTCGATGCGAGTACGAGCGTCCTCTTGCTGCCGTTCGTGAAGAACTTGGCGCTGATCGCGGCGAGCTCGTGGATCTGATGACGCGGTGGAGTCGCTGTCGAGGTGGATCCGGCGAGTCGGCGATCTTGGCCTTCGGGGTGGAGAGTGCGCAGAGGTTGCACCCCCACCGGTCTTGTCGTCACCGGCTCGTGCCTGGCTGACTCGCTGCGGCTGCGACATGCTCGGCTGCCGTGGAGTGTCGCCGTTGGCGAAGCCGATGAGACTCTGGATGGTGGCCCTCCAGTCGTCGATCTTGTCCGCTGTTGGAGGGTGGTCTAGGAGCAGCTGAGCTCGCGCCAAAGCTTCTGCTGCAGTGGCGGGTGGTGGTGGCGAACGGTGCGAGGAGCGGGATATGCTCGGACTTCTAACTATGTTAGAAGGAGCAGTATCCCGTCCAGGCGATCGTGCCTCGCTCGTGCCAGCATGTTGACGTGCATGGTGGTCTTGAGCGCTCTGAGATCCACCAGCTCGATCTTGGTCTAGCAAACGCATGGTACCGTGAGTACCATGACGCTGCCGGTCCCGCGCCTCCTGAGACGGGCGCGGTGCATGTACGGACGCCGAGGTCTTGGAGTGCGCCCGGTCGTTGTGGGAGCCGGCTACGCCGCCGATGGGCAGCGCAGCCTTGTCCTTGGACCTGGCAGCACCGCGAGCTCCCTCGTCGACGCCCGTTCTTCCGCCGGCACCTGCCCCATCAGCCGTTTGCTCCGGCAGTGATGGGTTCGGCGCGGACGGAGCAGCTGCCTCCGAAACTTTCTTCTTCGGCGGCATGTTGATGAAGATGATGAAGATCTAGCTCGCGAGAACGCCGGATCTGGTTCACACAATCTCGACGCCCCCTACCTGACGCGCCAAAGATGCCGGGGTATTGATCCACGGGCACCTATGGGACCGGCGGACCAAGTCCCTTTCGGTTCGGCGGGGGCGGAGGTCGTGCAAAGAGCAAATCGAGGCGATACACGCGAGCGATTTACCCAGGTTCGGGCCACACGGATGCATGAAACCCTACTCCTGCTTTGTGGTTTATATTGATTTCTTGCTCGGGAGCGCGGAGTGCTACAGTACACACCAGCAGCTAGCGAGACCGAGCGTGAGTGTTTTCGAACCCCCCTCTACGTTGCACACGGGCCTCCTTTTATATGCTCAAGGGGTCACCCATAGGTAGCAACGGAGGCAAAGGGTAGAAATGGAAAGGTGCTGCAGTAGGCACAGCTACCTACTACAGTGTATCATACCTAACCCTGACGGTAGGGTACAAGGACATTAAATGCCCGTCTGTGTCGCCTAAACAGTGCAAAAAGGGACCGTCAGGGGCGCCACCGCTCGCCACGATGGCGATCTTGTCAGCGCCGCTTGCCACCGCACACCGCAAGCTGCACAACCTCCCGCCACGTATGCCTGGAAGGGTCCCAGAGCAACACATTGGTGGATGTGCTGGAGCGCGGGCACTGTGGTGGCTTGTCGCGGCAAGCGCCTTGCCGCGGTCGTTGTCTTGTCGCGTCCGGTAGCTTGTCGCTCACCGGGCCTTGCCGGGACGCGTGGCGCGTCGCGGCAAGTTTCTTGAGATGCCTCGGTTGGCCTTCCCGGCAAGCTCCTCTTGCCGGGGTCTTGAGATGCCTTGGATGGCCTTCCCGGCAAGCTCCTCTTGCCGGGGTCTTGTCTCCTTGACTTGGATACTTTGTTCTCGAATGGCTCCAAAGGAACCACGGAGGACCTTGGCGGTCACCCGACAAGCCTTGCCGCGGGATGCTGCGACTGCCCATGCACAAGTTCGGGATACTAGGGTACCCCTACTCTAGTACACCGACAGTCGTGGAGGCTCATCTTGTGGTTCCTGTTCCGGGTCTGGTGCAGGATTCTTGTAAGCTTGGACGGCAGCCCACGTAACGAGGTAGGGTCCTTTTCTTCCTTCTCAGCATGCCTAATAGGTATGTTAAAATGTGCAGCTAGGCATGTGGCATAGACGCCTCCAAAGATGGGACCCTTAGTACGGTTCATACTTGGCTTGATGAGCCCCTCAAAAAAATTTAGTAACTTCAAACAAAAGTGAACCAACTTAAATAAAACTGATAGCAACTACTCCTACAAGTGCCTGGAGCCTATATCAAGCATTGGAACTACTTGGAACCAAATAACTTTGACATGCAAGCTCAAGAACATGGTCACCTATGCAGCACAAATTTACAAAGAATAAAGCAGTAGAACAAAAACTAATTGGACCAATGGAGGAGTCACATACCAGGGAACAATCTCCCCAAGCAGTTTTGTGAGAGGTGCTTTGAGCAAGGAGATCGAAAATCACAGCAAAAGTGGCTGGAACTCGTGCTTGAGTTGGTTTTTCGGGTTTGTGTGAGACAGAGGGAGAAGATGGGTGCTGGGATAAGTGGAGGAGGGCCACCGTGGGCCCACGAGGTAGGGTGGCGCGCCCTAGAGGGGGGGCGCCCACCACCCTCGTGGCCAGGTGGCAGCTCCTCCCGCGGTAATTTTTGCACAGTAAATCCTCAAATATTCCCGAAAAAATCATATTAAATTGGCATGTCATTCTGAGGAATTTTATTTTCGGGATATTTTTATATTGCACGGATAAGTCAGGAAACAGACAGAAAAATACTATTTTTACTTTATTTAATATAAATAACAGAAAGTAAAATTGGGGTACAGAAGTTTGTGCTTCTAGTTTCATCCATCTCATGCTCATCAAAAAGAATCCACTAACAAGGTTGATCAAGTCTTGTTAACAAACTCATTCCGATAATCATGAAACCAGAGAAATTTCGAATAACACTAAGTTACCTCAACGGGGATATGCACATCCCCAATAATAAGAATATCATATTTCTTCTTGACAGTTGGTAGAGGAAATTCAAAACCTCCAAATATAATCGATGGAATTTTTCCAATAGAGTTGATACTATGAACTTGAGGTTGTTTCCTCGGAAAGTGTACCATATGCTCATTACCATTAACATGAAAAGTGACATTGCCTTTGTTGCAATCAATAACAGCCCCTGCAGTATTAAGAAAAGGTCTTCCAAGAATAATAGACATACTATCATCTTCGGGAATATCAAGTATAACAAAGTCCGTTAAAATAGTAACGTTTGCAACCACAACAAGCACATCCTCACAAATACCGACAGGTATAGCAGTTGATTTATCAGCCATTTGCAAAGATATTTCAGTAGGTGTCAACTTATTCAAGTCAAGTCTACGATATAAAGAGAGAGGCATAACACTAACACCGGCTCCAAGATCACATAAAGCAGTTTTAATATAATTTCTTTTAATGGAGCAAGGTATAGTAGGTACTCCGGGGTCTCCAAGTTTCTTTGGTATTCCACCCTTAAAAGTATAATTAGCAAGCATGGTGGAAATTCCAGCTTTCGGTATCTTTCTTTTATTAGTAATGATATCCTTCATATATTTAGCATAAGGATTTGTTTTAAGCACATCGTTAATCGCATATGCAAAAAGATAGGCCTAATCATTTCAGCAAAGCGCTCAAAATCCTCATCATCCTTTTTCTTGGACGGTTTCGAAGGAAAAGGCATGGGTTTTTAAACCCAAGGTCCCTTTCTTTACCATGTTTCCCAGCAACAAAGTCTCTTTTATCATAACGTTGATTCTTTGATTGTGGGTTATCAAGATCAACAACAGGTTCAATTTCTACATCATTATCATTACTAGGTTGAGCATCATCATGAACATCATTATTAATATTTTCATTAGGTTCATGTTCATTACCAGATTGTGTTTCAGCATCAGACATAGATATATCATTTGGATTATCAAGTGGTTCAGCAATAGGTTCACTAGAAGTTTGCACAGTTCTATCATTTTTCTTCTTCTTCTTTTTATAAGAACTAGGAACATCAATATTATTTCTCTGAGAATATTGCTCGATTCTCTTAGGGTTGCCTTCAGGATACAAAGGTTCCTGAGTCCTTCTGCCAGTTCTAGTAGCCACTCTAACATCATAATCATTTTTCTTACTATTCATTTCATCAAGCACTTCTTTTTGAGCCTTAAGTACTTGTTCTACTTGAGTGGTAACCATAGAAGCATGTTTGCTAACAAGTTTAAGTTCACCTTTAATATTAGCCATATAATCACCCAAGCGTCTAATCATATAAGCATTTTCTTTTAATTGTCAACCAAAATAAGCATTGAAGTCGTCTTCCTTAAACATAAAATTATCAAACTCATCCAAGCACTGCCTAGCAATTTTAGTAGGAGGGACTTCAGCTTTATCATATCTATAGAGAGAATTTACCTTTACTACCTGTGTCGGGATATCGGGATCAGGAGGTTCTTCAATAAGTAAAGAATTGAGATCATATGTTTCTTCAACAGGCGGTGAATTAAGACCATGTATTTCTTCAATAGGAGGTAAATTCTTAACGTCTTCAGCTTTAATACCTTTTTCTTTCATAGATTTCTTTGCCTCTTGCATATCTTTGGGACTGAGGAATAGAAGACCTCACTTCTTCGGAGTTGGTTTAAGAATAGGCTCAGTAATTCGAGCAGGAGCTAGCTCAGGAGGTTCCCAATTATTTTCATTTGTCAACATATTATTCAATAGAATTTCAGCTTCATCCGGTGTTCTTTCCCTGAAAAGAGAACGAGCACAACTATCCAGGTAATCTCTGGAAGCATCGGATAGTCCATTATAAAAGATATCAAGTATTTCAGGTTTCTTAAGAGGATGATCAGGCAAAGCATTAAGTAACTTGAGAAGCCTCCCCCAAGCTTGTGGGAGACTCTCTTCTTTAATTTGCACGAAGTTGTATATTTCCCTCAAAGCAGCTTGTTTCTTATGAGCAGGGAAATATTTAGCAGAGAAGTAATAAATCATATCCTGGGGACTACGCACACAACCAGGATCAAGAGAATTAAACCATATCTTAGCATCACCTTTTAATGAGAACGGAAATATTTTGAGTATATAAAAGTAACGTGATCTCTCATCATTAGTAAACAGGGCAGCTATATCATTTAACTTAGTAAGATGTGCCACAACAATTTCAGATTCATAGCCATAAAACAGATCAGATTCAACCAAAGTAATTATATCAGGATCAACAGAGAATTCATAATCCTTATCAGGAACACAAATAGGTGAAGTAGCAAAAGCAGGGTCAGGTTTCATTTTATCTCTAAGTGATTCTTTGTTCCATTTAACTAATAACCTCTTGAGCTCAGATCTATCTTTGCAAGCTAAAATAGCGGCAGAAGATTCCATATCAAAAAGATAGCCCTCAGGAATAACAGGCATATTTTCATCATCACTATCATCATCGTATTCAGATTCAATAATTTCTTTTTCTCTAGTCCTAGCAATTTGTTCATCAAGAAATTCACCAAGGGGCACAGTAGTATCAGGCATAGAAGCAGTTTCATCATAAGTATCATACATAGCAGAAGTGGCATCATCAATAACATGCAACATATCAGAACGAATAGCAAAAAGCAGGTGAAGGTGTCGCAAACTTACTCATAACAGAAGGTGAATCAAGTGCAGAGCTAGATGGCAGTTCCTTACCTCCCCTCGTAGTTGAGGGATAGATCTTGGTTTTTGGATCTCTCAAGTTCTTCATAGTGTCCAGCAGATATAAATCCCAAGTGACTCAAAGAATAGAGCTATGCTCCCCGGCAACGATGCCAAAAATTAGTCTTGATAACCCACAAGTATAGGGGATCGCAACAGCTTTCGAGGGTAGAGTATTCAACCCAAATTTATTGATTCGACACAAGGGGAGCCAAAGAATATTCTCAAGTATTAGCAGCTGAGTTGTCAATTCAACCACACCTGGAAACTTAGTATCTGCAGCAAAGTGTTTAGTAGCAAACTAATATGATAGTGGTGGTAGCGGCAACAAAAGTAAAGACATCAAAAGTAATGTTTTTGGTATTTTGTAGTGATTGTAACAGTAGCTGCGGAAAAGTAAATAAGCATAAACCAGTATATGGAAAACTCGTAGGCACCGGATCAGTGATGGATAATTATGCCGGATGCGGTTCATCATGTAACACTCATAACATAGGGTGACACAGAACTAGCTCCAATTCATCAATGTAATGTAGGCATGTATTCCATATATAGTCATACATGCTTATGAAAAAGAACTTGCATGACATCTTTTGTCCTACCCTCCCGTGGCAGCGGGGTCCTATTGGAAACTAAGGGATATCAAGGCCTCCTTTTAATAGAGAACCGAAACAAAGCATTAGCACATAGTGAATACATGAACCCCTCAAACTATGGTCATCACCGGGAGTGGTCCCGATTATTGTCACTTCGGGGTTGCCGGATCATAACACATAGTAGGTGACTATAGACTTGCAAGATAGGATCAAGAACTCACATATATTCATGAAAACATAATAGGTTCAGATCTGAAATCATGGCACTCGGGCCCTAGTGACAAGCATTAAGCATAGCAAAGTCATAGCAACATCAATCTCAGAACATAGTGGATACTAGGGATTAAACCCTAACAAAACTAACTTGATTACATGATAAATCTCATCCAACCCATCACCGTCCAGCAAGCCTACGATGCAATTACTCACGCACGGCGGTGAGCATCATGAAATTGCTGATGGAGGATGGTTGATGATGACGACGGCGACGAATCCCCCTCTCTGGAGCCCCGAACGGACTCCAGATCAGCCCTCCAGACAGGTTTTAGGGCTTGGCGGCGGCTCCGTATTGTAAAACGCGATGATTTCTTCTCTCTTATTTTTTCTCTCCGAAAGAAAATATATAGAGTTGGAGTTGGCATCGGAGGGCCCATGAGGTAGGGGGGGCGCCCCCACCCTCGTGAGAAGGGTGTGGCCCCCCTGGTCTTCATCTTTGGCGAGGATTTTTTATTATTTTTTCTAAGATGTTCCGTGGAGTTTCAGGTCATTCCGAGAATATTTGTTTTCTGCACATAAAACAACACCATGGCAATTCTGCTGAAAACAGCGTCAGTCCGGGTTAGTTCCATTCAAATCATACAAGTTAGAGTCCAAAACAAGGGCAAAAGTGTTTGGAAAAGTAGATACGACGGAGATGTATCAAGCCACCAGGTCCGAGTCACCAAAGCACTTAACCCGGCTTAAGTTCATCTCCTTAGCCATCCGAAGACCGTGGAGTAGGGCCTCGTATTCAGCTGCATTGTTAGTACAAGGGAACATTAAGAGGAGAACATAACAAAACTTCTCACCTCGCGGGGAAGTTAATATAACTCCAGCCCCCGAGCCCTCCAATTGCCTGGACCCATCAAAGTGAATAGTCCAATACGTGTTATCTGGCTTTTCCTCTGGTGCCTGCAACTCTGTCCAATCATTGATGAAGTCCACACGTGCTTGAGATTTGATTGTTGTGCGAGGTGTATACTTGAGCCCGTGAGGTCCAAGCTCAATAGCCCACTTGGCAATCTGGCCAGTTGCTTCTCTGTTTTGAATGATATCTCCCAGAGGGGCTGAACTGACCACTGTGATAGGATGACCCTGAAAATAATGTTTGAGCTTCCGGCTTGCCATAAACACCCCATATACCAGCTTCTGCCAATGTGGATACCTCTGCTTTGATTCGATAAGTACCTCACTGATATAATAAACCGGCCGTTGAATCGGATATTCCTTTCCAGCCTCCTTGCGCTCCACAATAATAGCCACACTAACAGCCCTGGCATTAGCAGCCACATACAGTAGTAAAGGCTCTTTATCGATCGGAGCTGCAAGCACAGGCGGTTCAGCTAACTGCCTCTTCAGATCTTCAAATGCTTTATCAGCCGCATCGCTCCAGACAAAGTCATCAGTTTTCTTTAACATCTGGTATAAAGGGATAGCTTTCTCCCCGAGACGACTAATAAACCGGCTCAAAGCCGCAATCCGGTCGGCTAAACGTTGAACGTCATTGATACACGCCGGTTTAGCCAAAGACGTGATTGCTGAAATTTTTTCCGGATTAGTCTCAATGCCCCTGTTTGATACCAGAAAGCCCAAGAGTTTGCCTGCTGGGACACCAAAGACACATTTGTCCAGATTGAGAATCATCTTGTAAACCCGGAGGTTGTCAAAGGTTTCTCTCAGGTCATCTATCAATGTTTCCTCTTTCCTGGACTTTATCACAATATCATCCACATATGCATGAACATTGCGCCCAATCTGCTTATGAAGACAATTCTGAACACATCGTTGATAAGTCGCCTGGGAACTCTTGAGCCCAAAGGGCATGGAGACATATCAGAAGGCTCCAAAGGGAGTTATAAAAGTTGTCTTCTCCTGGTCCTTAACTGCCATTTTGATCTGATGATAACCAGAATAAGCATCCAAAAAACACAAGCGGTCACAACCCGCCGTAGCATCAATAATCTGATCAATACGAGGGAGGGTAAAGGGATCTGCTGGGTAAGCCTTGTTCAAGTCTGTGTAGTCCACACACATATGCCAAGTGTCGTTTTTCTTGAGAACCAGCACCGGATTAGCCAACCACTCCGGGTGAAAGACCTCCATGATCATCCTTCGGCCAACAACCGAGCTACCTCTTCACCAATAGCCTTGCGCCTTTCTTCATTGAAGCAGCGGAGAAACTGTCTGACTGGTTTAAACTTAGGATCAATATTAAGTGTGTGCTCATTGAGTTCCCTCGGTACACCTGGCATGTCAGAAGACTTCCATGCAAAGATGTCTCGGTTCTCACAGATGAACTCGATGAGCGCGCTTTCCTATTTGGGATCCAGGTTAGCGCTGATGCTGAACTGCTTGGATGAATCGATAGGAACAAAATCAACCATCTTAGTGTATGTGGCCAATTTAAACTTCAACACCGGATCGTGCTCCATAGTTGAATTTTTCAAAGAAGTCATATCTGCCGGATCAACCTTGTCTTTGTAAAACTTCAGCTCTTCCGTGGCACAAACCGACTCAGCATAAGCCGCATCACCTTCCTCGCATTCCAAAGCAATCTTCCTGCTCCCATGTACTGTGATGGTCCCCTTATGACCTGGCATCTTAAGCTGCAGATAAACATAACACGGCCTCGCCATGAACTTGGCATAAGCCGGTCGCCCAAACAGAGCGTGATACGGACTCTTGATTTTCACCACCTCAAAAGTCAATGTTTCCGACCTTGAATCATGATCATCTCCAAAGGCCACCTCTAGGACTATCTTGCCCACCAGATATTTACCGGGTACCACACCATGAAGGTGTTCGACGGTTTATGATTCTTATCTGTCAACCCCATACGACGGAAGGTATCATAGTATAGAATATTGATACTGCTTCCCCCATCCATGAGCACCTTGGTGAACTTATACCCCCCAACTTGAGGTGCCACCACTAAGGCCAGATGACCCGAATTGTCAACCCGGGGTGGGTGATCCTCTCTACTCCATAAAATGGGCTGCTCAGACCAGCGCAAATACTGAGGCACAGCCAGTTCAACAGAGTTCACGGCCCTCTTGTGAAGCTTCTGATCACGCTTGCACAAGCTAGTGGTGAAGACATGATACTTCCCACTATTTAACTGTTTCGGATTGCTCTGATAACCTGACTGCTGCTGCTGCTGATTCCCCTGATGGTTATAACCTCCCTGGTTGCCCTGGTTCCCTTGATTGCTATGTCCGGTTTGATTGCCCTGAAATCCTGAACCGGAGCTGCCGCCTCCATAACCCGGCCCATGAAAACCTCCTCCTAAACCGCCAGGCGGGCCATTGTCCTACTGAAACATATTGGAGTTCTTGAATTCTCGTATGATATAACAGTCCTTCCAAAGATGTGATGCTGGCTTCTCCTTTGATCCATGCTTTGGACAAGGTTGATTTAACAGGCGCTCCAGATTGGGGCCTGAACCTCCGCCCCTCTGGGGTTGTTTTCCCTTACGACGCTGACCGTTATCCTGAGCATTGGTGTTAGCCACAAAGTCCAAACTATTGTTGGCCTTGCGCTTACCATTATTCCCATGACCTACGGGGTTATGATGCTGTCCCTTGGTGTTGCCGTTTTTCTTTCCTTTCCCCGGTTTGTCCTCCTTTGAGTCAGGGTCTTTGGTATTATCTGAATCGGCATATTTAACCAAAGAGGCCATAAGCGTTGCCATATCATTGCAGTGGCGTTTGACCCTTCCTAAGTTCTGTTTGAGCGGCAGAAACCGGCAATTGCCCTCCAATGTTAACACTGTGGTATCTGCATTGATGCAATCCGATGAATGCAGAATAGCTAAGACCCGCTTCACCCAATGGGTTGTAGACTCCCCATCCTCTTGAACACAAGCGGCCAAGTTCACAATTGACATAGGCTGCTTACAAGTATCCTTAAAATTCTGGATCAACCGGTGCTTTAATTCGGCCCATGATCCGACAGAGTTAGCTGGCAAGCTCTTTAACCAAGTACGAGCTGTCCCCTCCAACATCATGGTGAAGTATTTAGCACACACTACTTCATTCACATCTAACATCCCCATTGCCATCTCATAACTTTCAACCCATGACTCTGGTTGCAAATCGGCGGTGTAATTGGGCACCTTATGAGGGCCTTTAAAATCCTTGGGCAGTCGCACATTACGTAAAGCGGGGGTGAGACACGGCACCCCTAAGGAACTAAAGACCACACCTGGCTCCGCTAAAGCGGTAGGGTGAACCGGAGTAGGTTGACGAGCTCCATGCAGTGCTGCTAACTCAGCCTCTCAACATGCACGACCATGATCCACCACATCCTGGGCTTTAGCGCCTCCACCTGCTGGGTTGTGCCCTCGCAGCGAGTTACGGCGACGTGCACTGCTTGAGACGGCCGGTTCATCCTCAACGTGCCTGCCGTAGCTCCGGCTCGGGCGGGGGGTGGAATGAGTCCTCTCGCGACTATGCGAATAAGCCTGCTGCTGGTTTAAAGCTGTTTGAAGGAGCTCTTTGGCCCGTCGTGCCTCAATCGCAACTGCTGACTCATCGTCGGTTGGGAGGGCTGCCAATCGTGAAGCGGCGGCCACAATGTTGTCCAACGGGATGGAGTAATGCCCCGGGGGCGTCGGAACATACTGCGACACAATGTTGCTTTGACGAGGCGGGTCCATCGTGCGCGGCTGAACCGGCGCTCCTATTCCCGGCGCCTCCGTCCAGTTTAACACTGGCTGGTTACTAGTTCCTGCTCTTGGCGTGTTGAAGAGATTTCTTGGTTCATAACCCGGCGGGAGATGCGACCGGTATCTTCTTATCATGACTTCCTCTGAGGCATTCTGATCCAGCCTAAGCCGCTAGGCCTGAGCTTCCAACTCGGCCCGTTCCGTAGCCATCATAGCGTTCTCTGCTGCTAGGTCCGCTTTAGCCTGAGTTATCTGATCTTTCACCTTTGCAATCTCCGCATTGTGCTGGTCCCGGGCTGCTGCATCCACCTCCGCGGCCATCAATGTTGCCAAAGTGTCGAACAAATCAGACAGAACTTGAGCCAGAGGCAGCGCAGAGCCTCCTGCTCCCGCCGGCGTTGCTGCCGCTGAACCGGAGAGCATTGCCGTGGCGGTTGATGAGTGGTGTGCTGATTGTGTACCAGCCATGAAGATAGGGACCCAGTTTGGCAGATCGAGGGGGTCTAAAATACTGTTGCCATCGGAACCTCCGCTAATCTGGCCGTCCTGCAACTGATACAGCGATTCGGTCTCTCCAATTGAAGACTCATCGTCAGAGCAGACAACGGTTTCTCCATCAGATGCCGGTCCATCCTCATATTTCGCTCCATGGATGACACCTACGAAAACATGCCTTGCTGCGGGCTGAACTGGGGAAGGGCTTGCATGCTGAGCCGTCTCGATGATGTCGGTGCAGGTGTCCAGCTCAGGGCCCGGTTGACCGATCTTGCCGATGAAGTCGTGGATCCCACCAAAGGGGACCCGGTACCCGTATTTGATTGAAACGGCCTCGGGACCCCATCATGTGTCGTCTATGTAGAGCTTGCCGCGACGACTCTTCGTCATCCGGCCCACAGCGTATCCCTTGAGTCCATCAAAGCTGCCCTTCAAGAACTCGAAACCATCGTCTGATAGCCTCACGGTGGGCGCCAACTGTCATGGGTTTGTCACGGCAGATGTCCTCATGAAAGGACTTAGTCGTGGAGCCATCGCTACGGGTTAGCTTAAAGGGGTTAAACCGGACAAGGGGACACGAGGGGTTTTATACTAGTTTGGCCCCTCCGATGAAGGTAAAAGCCTATGTCTAGTTGTGATTGGTATTGCCAGGGTTTCGATGACCAGGGAGCGAATCCGCTTTGCCTGGCTCTCGAGTTGTTGTCTGTTGTCCCTAAACCGCGACCGGGTCGTCTCTTTATATACATAGGTTGACGCCCGCCGGTTTATAGAGTCCCGAGGCCGGATCATAAAATGTGTCTGGCTCGGTCTCTATCCTTCTAACTTACAATACAAGTTACATGAGAGAGTCGGTTTACATCTACAGGCATTAACCCGCCTTTGGGCCTTGGGCCTTCGTAAAGCGCCACCATGTTCACGTCTTCATGGGCTTCTATCTTCATGGAGCTAACCCGGCCACTCCTAGCCGGTTTACCTCCAGTAATCATATCCCCAACAAACGGTGTTCCGACAAAACCGATCTATTGCCATCACACTCTCCCAGCCACTCCGACAAACACCCCTTTGGGCTAAGTCCAAGGTGGCCTCGATGTCAACCCATGACATTGAACGGCCACAGTCGTGGCAAAACATAAACGGTCCCAAACGGGGGCAAGGATCCTTACAACAACAACGAGCACACAAGGATTATGTCCGCCTACCTGATCAGGGTAGCGCGCGCCCATAACCTTCCCTCTTTAGAGGCACCGGCCAGAGGCATGACAATAGACCGCATTAGGGCCTTCCCATAAAAGGGAAATGTGGTTGCACTGGTCAACTCGATTTGGTGGCACCATGACTCAGCCAACAGTTGTTCAAGTTCATTATTATCTGGTTAAACTTGAATGCAATAAGCTGAGCCATAATAAAAATAACATGATGCAACTATAATGCATGAGCATGATATCAACATAAGCATGGAGGTGCAACATAATCATCGAGCATACCCACAATGAAGCATTAAACCAAATGAGCATGGCATACTGACGAGCATAAGCATAACATTACCCATGAGCATAGCATGACTACTAGCATCATAAATAGATACAATGCAAGAATATAACAAGAATGCTATCAGGTAAGCATGTAACCAACTGGATGCAAAGGAACATGCATAGCAACAGTACTGATCACAGACGGTAAGCATACATCAGAATGAACATCACTACTACCAGCATGTACTACTACTACTACCAAGCATGACATGTGAACATGATACTAGCAAGTAGCACAAGATAACAAGATGCATCGGAACATAGCATGAAGGTGAACATGAAACCACGAGCATAACCGAGACAATGACGGCAGTAGCAAACAAGCAGATAGATAATGGGTAAACTTTTATTAAATATTCAAGTGGAAACCATGGCTACTGCATGGATATCATGCAAGTGGTTGTTGTGACTTGCCTGGGGGTGACGGAGACTCCGGGAAGAAGTGTGGTGAAGCCGCGAAACAAAACGCCGGACGGTTCTCTCTCGGAGGGGGATGATTAGAAGCTAGGGAAAAATAGTCATTTTCACTGTGGGACCACCTAGTGAAAATGTTACCAACAGAAAGATCTTGACAAGACGAATAAGTGAGCGTTGGTTTCACCTCGATCGGAGTTACGGTCGCGGAGATATGGAGGGTGGAAGTTCAGGGACTAATCTGTGAAAAAATTATCACCAACGGGTCCCTAAGTGGATAAGACAGAAACGGATTTCAGAAAATATGCTTTCGGAACAGAGAAAGCACATTCTTGGCCGCAGTAGAGGAAAATACGTTTTCCAAAAGAGAAAACACATTCTAGCCAAAGAAGGAAAGAAATGCTCTTTCGATGGAGGAAGACGTACTCCGTGAAATGCGTTTCCACTTGCCACGTGGGTAGAGGTGGCTGGGCCACTGACGGGCCGGGCCCAGGTGCAGGGGGGCCGAGCCAGGTCGTCTTCTTCCTTTTGTTTCCCCTACAAGGGAACAGAGGAGAAACGAGGCCAGGCAAGGGCGCTCAGGGCAGGGGGTCGACCAGCTCCGGCCAGTGATATGTCTCCGTCGTATCTATAACTTTTTATTGTTCCATGCCAATATTCTACAACTTTCATATAATTTTGGCAACTTTTTATACTATTTTTGGGACTAACATATTGATCCAGTGCCTAGTGCCAGTTCCTATTTGTCGCATGTTTTTTGTTTTGCAGAATATCCATATCAAATGGAGTCCAAACGGGATAAAAACTGACGGAGATTTTTTTGGAATATATATGATTTTTGGGAAGAAAAATCCACACTAGACGGTGCCCGAGGGAGGCACAAGGCAGGGGGCGCGCCCCACCCCCCTAGGCGCGCCCCTGACCCTCGTGGCCATCCCGTAAGGCGGTTGGTGCCCTTCTTTCGCCGCAAGAAAGCTAATATCCAGATGGAGATCATGTTAAAATTTCAGCCCAATCGGACTTACGAATCTCCGGGAATATAAGAAACGGTGAAAGGGTAGAATCTGGGAATGCAGAAACAGAGAGAGACAGAGATACAGATCCAATCTCGGAGGGGCTCTCACCCCTCCCACGCCATGGAGGCCAAGGACCAGAGGGGAAACCCTTCTCCCATCTAGGGAGGAGGTCAAGGAAGAATAAGACGAAGGGCCCCCCTCTCCCCTTCTCTTCCGGTGGTGCCGGAACGCTGCCGTGGCCATCATCATCGCAATCTTCACCAACAACTTCACCGCCATCATCAGCAACTCTTCCCCCCTCTATGAAGCGGTGTAACCTCTCTCTTACCCGCTGTAATCTCTACTTAAACATGGTGCTCAACGCTATATATTATTTCCCAATGATGTATGGCTATCCTATGATGTTTGAGTAGATCCGTTTTGTCCTATGGGTTATTTGATGATCGTGATTGGTTCGAATTGCATGTTTTATTATTGGTGTTGTCCTATGGTGCTCTCCATGTCGCGCAAGCGTGAGGGATCCCCGCTGTAGGGTGTTGCAATACGTTCATGATTCTCTTATAGTGGGTTGCGTGAGTGACTGAAACACAAACCTGAGTAAGGGGGTTGTTGCGTATGGGATAAAGAGGACTTGATGCTTTAATGCGATGGTTGGGTTTTACCTTAATGATCTTTAGTAGTTGCGGATGCTTGCTAGAGTTCCAATCATAAGTGCATATGATCCAAGTAGAGAAAGTATGTTAGCTTATGCCTCTCCCTCATATAAAATTGCAATAATGATTACCGGTCTAGTTATCAATTGCCTAGGGACAAATAACTTTCTCATAACAAAAAGCTCTTTATTCAAACTAACTTAGTTGTGTCTTTATCTAAACAACTCCTACTTTTTATTTACATGTTCTTTATTACCTTGCAAACCTATCCAACAACACCTACAAAGTACTTCTAGTTTCATACTTGTTCTAGGTAAAGCGAATGTCAAGCGTGCGTAGAGTTGTATCGGTGGTCGATAGAACTTGAGGGAATATTTGTTCTACCTTTAGCTCCTCGTTGGATTCGACACTCTTACTTATCGAAAACTGTTGCGATCCCCTATACTTGTGGGTTATCAGCCAGCTTCGGCCAAGCCGAGGCCACCGATGGGCTCGTGAAGGCCTGGCGCACCCATTCAGAGGAAGGGCAGACACCGGGGAGGCGCGGTGAGGGGCCGCGCTAGGAGGAGGGCACAGGCGGCGGCGGTTTGGGTTCTCAGCACTGCGGGCACTCCGGCGAGGTAGCAAGTGGGCGGGGCGGCTCGCCGGAAGGAGGGTAACATGATGGAGGTGGAGGGAAGGTGAGGGGAGGCTCGGGATGGCTGGGGAGGAGCAAACTCCGGCGATGGCCGTGAACGAACGACGAAGATCGGGCGCTCCGGTGGGCAAGAGAGGCAAGGGAGGGATAAGTGAGGTGCGAAGGACCTCGGGGGACTCTTATATAGCCGCCGGGAGGGATGTAGAGCATCATGGGCGAGCTCCAACTTGCAAATAATGGAGGACAGGGGCTGCTTGTGGCACGGGCATGGCGTTTGCGACACATTAAAGGCGAACCAGGAGGGGGCCCGAGCACGGGGTGTTGAAGTTGAAGGAAATATGCCCTAGAGGCAATAATAAAGTTGTTATTTATATTTCCTTATATCATGATAAATGTTTATTATTCATGCTAGAATTGTATTAACCGGAAACTTGATACATGTGTGGATACATAGACAAAAGACTGTGTCCCAAGTAATCCTCTACTAGACTAGCTCGTTGATCAAAGATGGTTAAGTTTCCTAACCATAGACATGTGTTGTCATTTGATTAATGGGATTACATCCTTAGGATAATGATGTGATGGACAAGACCCATCCGTTAGCTTAGCATAATGATCGTTAAGTTTTATTGCTATTGCTTTCTTCATGACTTATACATATTCCTTTGACTATGAGATTATGCAACTCCCGGATACCGGAGGAATACCTTGTGTGCTATAAAATGTCACAACGTAACTGAGTGATTATAAAGATGCTCTGCAGGTATCTCTGAAGGTTGTTTGTTGGGTTGGCATAGATCGAGATTAGGATTTGTCACTCCGAGTATCGGAGAGGTATCTCTGGGCCCTCTCGGTAATGTACATCACTATAAGCCTTGCAAGCAATGTAACTAATGAGTTAGTTGCGGGATGATGTATTAAGGAACGAGTAAAGAGACTTGCCGGTAACAAGATTGAACTAGGTATGATGATACCGATGATCGAATCTCGGGCAAGTAACATATCGATGACAAAGGGAATAACGTATGTTGTGATTGCGGTTTGACTGATAAAGATCTTCATAGAATATGTAGGAACCAATATGAGCATCCCGGTTCCGCTATTGGTTATTGACTAGAGATGTGTCTCGGTCATGTCTACATAGTTCTCGAACCCGTAGGGTCCGCACGCTTAACATTCGATGACGATTTGTGTTATGAGTTATGTGTTTTGGTGACCGAAGTTTGTTCGGAGTCCCGGATAAGATCATGGACATGACGACGAGTCTCGATATGGCCAAGAGGTAAACATTCATATATTGGAAGGTAGAATTCGGACATCGGAATGGTTCCGAATGATTTGGGTATTTTACTGGAGTGCCGAGGGGTTACCGGAACCCCCCGGGGGAATTAATGGGCCTACATGGGCCTTAGTGGAGAGAGAGGAGGGCCGCAAGGGGTGGCCGTGCACCGCCCCCATGGCAGTCCAAATTGGACTAGGGGAGGGGCGGTGCCCCCCTTTCCCTCTCCCTCTCCCTCTCCTTCCTTTTCCCTCCAGTGAAGAAGGGAAAGGGGGAGGGGTGAATCCTACTAGGACTAGGAGTCCTAGTAGGACTCCCACCTTGGCGCGCCCCTCTAGGCCGGCCTCCTCCTCCTCCCCTCCTTTATATAGGGGGGCAGGGGGCACCCCAAAGGCACATCAATTGTTCTCTTAGCCGTCTGCAGTGCCCCCCTTCACAGTTCACTCCTCCGGTCATAGCGTCGTAGTGCTTAGGCGAAGCCCTGCGCGGATCACATCACCATCACCGTCACCACGCCGTCGTGCTGACGGAACTCTCACTCGACCCTCTGCTAGATCAAGAGTTCGAGGGACGTCATCGAGCTGAACGTGTGCTGAACTCGGAGGTGTCGTACGTTCGGTACTATATCTATTGGATCATGAAGACGTTCGACTACATCAACCGCGTTAACCTAATGCTTCTGCTTTTGGTATATGAGGGTACGTGAACACACTCTCCCCCTCTCGTTGCTATGCATATCCTAGATAGATCTTGCATGATCGTAGGAAAATTATTGAAATTGCATGCTACGTTACCAAACAGAAGTCAATCACGGGGAAGCTCCCGGACATGGTTTGACGTCGAGACGAGGAGGGAGCAGACGAGAATAGCGCCGAGGTCTTTCCAGAGCATGAGTTTTGGCTGGCACGACGCATGGTCACCACGTGAACTCGAGCAAGCGGCGTGTTCTGTCCGGGCCGACCATGTCTAGTGGATAGACCTTAGTACCCTTAGTCCAAATGAAGAAATAAATCAGCCGAGGGGCAAAGAAGAGATTAGCAGGAGGCTCCAAAACATAATAGCAGCAAGGTGTTTGATGCATGATGTGGTTCACATGTGTGGAGTTGGACTCAGATCTTTGGCACAACGTGATCAAGCACTTAGATGATCCTGATTACCAAAAACCATCTTAAGGGGAGGAGTTTAGGGGGTACTTGCTGTAGAAACCACTATAATGGCCAGAATAAGAGATGATGAAGTAGCACTCACAATAAGAGACAGGTTGAGCTAAAATTGGGCATGGCCCAATGATTTTATGATATGAAGGTGCTCAAAAAGTTTCAGGCCATTTGGATTAGCCAAACTAGCACTTGCTTCATATAGCTTCTCTTTAGAAATAAACTTGAAAAAATTGCATAGGGAAAATGGATTAATACAATGATCCAAAACCTGGTGGAGGGAGTTGATATGGATAGGAGAATGTCCTGTTAAATTTTCAACTTAAATGAAGCAATATAAGATATGGTTTCCTCAGAAACTGAAAGTCTGACCAGAAACCAAGATTTGGACCTTGGCTCACATAGATGAGTTACATGAGCTCAAATTTGGTGGAGAGTCGTGATTTGATCAAATGAAGGACCTTGCAAAATTTCAACTCATTTGGATATGCCTAGCTTGTACTTCCTTCACACAGGCTTCCCTTAGACAGGAACTTTGAAAAATTGCTCAGGAAATTTTACTAGGCAAATTGAGTTTATTTTGGCATGGGGCATATATATGGACAGAAAAGATGTCCAAAAAGTTTGGGATCAATCAAGCAAAGATAAATGACACTTCCTTCTCAAACAACCACTTAGGGCAGAATGGGAAAAGAATTATTTGTTAATTATCCTTGATGATGCCAAGGAAGGATTTTGACATATTTGAGGAAGATATGACCCAAAAAATTTATGAGAATTATTTGGGAATTTTGAGAGTGACAGAAAGATAGGTTGCTTCACAACCTAGATCA
Organism: Triticum urartu; assembly: GCF_003073215.2. Classification (NCBI taxonomy): domain Eukaryota; kingdom Viridiplantae; phylum Streptophyta; class Magnoliopsida; order Poales; family Poaceae; genus Triticum; species Triticum urartu. The sequence continues at coordinate 480,140,203 of NC_053025.1, forward strand.
AATAGGGTTATTCCTTTAAAAGAAAAGAAATATTCCCTAGAAAAAGAATATTGGGATTAGGTCAAGCGATGAAAATGACATGATCTTGGGATGATGATGGGGATATCAAGCCACTAAAAAACCTAGGAAGACATGATCTTCCCAAGTTTCAGAACCACATAGCCACAGAAAAACAAATCAAATCAAGAAATCCAAGAAAATCATTAGAAAAAGAAAAGGGCAAAATCCAGGGTGTTACACTGGCCTCTCTGTTGAGCCTAGGTAGGACTGCGGTGTGTTGATCAGACAAGGGTGGTCATGACCTGTTGGTGTGTCCGGCCGGAGTTGATCGAGCGTGTTGGGTAAGTCTATGCACCACTGCAAGGAAGTATTATCTATTCGAATAGCTGTGTCCACGGTAACATACACTCGGAGTTGTATCCCGGTCGATACAACTAGAACTAGATGCTGAGGCATGGAATGGAAATGATGGCTCCGGGATTGCTTTCTCGCAGGGAGTCGAGGAAGCAGTGATCTCTAGGCGATGTTACAGCATACTACTATTATAATATGTTACCCTTATCTCTTCTGATGCTGCAAGATGCTTGAAGATGCTAGTCTTCGATAGGCTAGGTTTTCCCCTTCTCTTCTGGCATTCTGTAGGTCAGTACACAGATACAGATGCATAATTAGTTTAGGTCTGATGTAAGTCTTTTGAGTACTTTGGATGAGTACTCACGGTTGCTTTGCTACCTCTTTCCCCTATACCCGATTGCTGCGATCAGATGACGGATCCCAGGAGCCAGACATCACCATCGATGACTACTAATACCCCGAGGGTGCCTACTACTATGTGGAGACCGCCGATGACCATGAGTAGTTAGGAGGCTCCCAGGCAAGAGGCCTTGCCTTTTCGATCATTGTTGCTATGTGTGCTAGCCTTCTTAAGGCAAACTTGTTTAACTTATGTCTATACCCAGATATTGTTGCTTCCGCTGACTCGTTTGTATTCGAGGCCTTAAGGCACCCGGCTTTTAATATAAAGCTTGTTTGACTTTTATTTGTGTCTAGAGTTCGGTTGTGATATCTTCCCATGAGTCCCTGATCTTGATCGTACACATTTGCGTGTATGATTAGTGTATGATAGAATCAGGGGCGTCACAAGTTGGTATCAGAACCGACTGCCTATAGGTAGCCCCCTTTCCAACTCCTTTTCCGAAGTTGAGTCTAGACTTTGAAAAATGATTTACTAACATTGTTGTGTGGCTTACAGGCCCACATCATGAATGGGAGGTATTAGTATCTTTTATTCCTTGCCTTTACTCTGGGACTCTGATCTCTCTTCTATCCAGGTTAAAGATTTTACTAATTTTAAATTTAGGTTCTCGTAACTACTTCCTCCCAGAGAGCCCCTGTTGGGGAACGCAGTAATTTCAAAAAAAATCCTACACACACGCAAGATCTATCTAGGTGATGCATAGTAAAGAGAGGGGAAGAGTGTTGTCCACGTACCCTCATAGACCGTAAGAGGAAGCATTATGACAACGCGGTTGATGTAGTCGAACGTCTTCACGATCCGACCGATCCTAGCACCGAAGGCATGACACCTCCATGATCTGCACATGTTCAGCTCGGTGACGTCCCATGAACTCTAGATCCAGCTGAGTGTCAAGGGAGAGTTTCGTCAGCACGATGACGTGATGACGGTGATGATGAAGCTACCGAAACAGGGCTTCGCCTAAGCACCGCTACAATATGACCGAGGTGGATTCTGGTGGAGGGGGGGCACCGCACACGGTTAAGACAATGGTCAACTTGTGTGTCTATGGGGTGCCCCCTCCCTTGTATATAAAGGAGTGGAGGAGGGGGGAGGGCCGGCCCTCTATGGCACGCCCTAGGGGAGTCCTACTCCCATTGGGAGTAGGATTCCCCCCTTCCAAGTAGTAGGAGTAGGAGAGAAGGAAGGGAAGGAGAGAAGGAAGGAAAGGGGGGCACCCAATTCGGATTGGGCTAGGGGGGCGCGCCTCCCACCTTTTCCCTTCCTCTCCTCTATTCCAGTAAGGCCCAATAAGGCCCATATACTCCCCGGGGGGTTCCGGTAACCTCCCGGTACTCCGGAAAATGCCCGAACTCATCTAGAACGATTCCGATGTCCAAACATAGGCTTCCAATATATTGATCTTTATGTCTTGACCATTTCGATACTCCTCGTCATGTCCGTGATCAAATCCGGGAATCCAAACTACCTTCGGTACATCAAAACACATAAACTCATAATACTGATCGTCACCGAACGTTAAGTGTGCGGACCCTATGGGTTTGAGAACTATGTAGACATGACCGAGACTCATCTCCGGTTAATAACCAATAGCAGAACCTGGATGCTCATATTGGTTCCTACATATTCTACGAAGATCTTTATCACTCAAACCGCACAACAACATACGTTGTTCCCTTTGTCATCGTATGTTACTTGCCCGAGATTCGATCGTCGGTATCTCAATACCTAGTTCAATCTCGTTACCAGCAAGTCTCTTTACTCGTTCTGTAATGCACCATCCCCCAACTAACTCATTAGTTACATTGCTTGCAAGGCTTATAGTGATGTGCATTACCAAGAGGGCCTAGAGATACCTCTCCGATACTCGGAGTGACAAATCCTAATCTTGATCTATGCCAACTCAACAAACACCATCGGAGACACCTATAGAGCATCTTTATATTCACCCAGTTACGCTGTGACGTTTGACTGCACACTAAGTGTTCCTCCGGTATTCGGGAGTTGCATGATCTCATAGTCATAGGAACATGTATAAGTTATGGAGAAAGCAATAGCAACAAAGTAACGATCATCGTGTTAAGCTAATGGATGGGTCAAGTCAATCACATCATTCTGTAATGATGTGATCCCATTAATCAAGTGAAAACTCTTGTCTATGGTCAGGAAACATAACCATCATTGATTCAACGAGCTAGTCAAGTAGAGGCATACTAGTGACACTCTGTTTGTCTATGTATTCACACATGTACTAAGTTTCCGGTTAATACAATTCTAGCATGAATAATAAACATTTATCATGATATAAGGAAATATAAACAACAACTTTATTATTGCCTCTAGGGCATATTTATTTCAGTCTCCCACTTGCACTAGAGTCAATAATCTATATTACATTGTAATGATTCTAACACCCATGGAGTCTTGGTGCCGATCATATTTTGCTCGTGAGAGAGGCTTAGTCAATGGGTCTGCAACATTCAAATCCATATGTATCTTGCAAATCTCTATGTATCCCTCCTTGACTTGATCGCGGATGGAATTGAAGCGTCTCTTGATGTGCTTGGTTCTCTTGTGAAATATGGATTCCTTTGCCAAGGCAATTGCACCAGTATTGTCACAAAAGATTTTCGTTGGACCCGATTAGGTATGACACCTAGATCGGATATGAACTCCTTCATCCAGACTCCTTCATTTGCTGCTTCCGAAGCAGCTATGTACTCCGCTTCACACGTAGATCCTGCCACGACGCTCTGCTTGGGACTGCACCAACTGACAACTCCACCATTTAATAAAAATATGTATCCGGTTTGTGACTTAGAGTCATCCGGATCAGTGTCAAAGCTTGCATCGACGTAACCATTTACGACGAGCTCTTTGTCACCTCCATAGACGAGAAACATATCCTTAGTCCTTTTCAGGTATTTCAGGATGTTCTTGACCGCTATTTAGTGATCCACTCCTGGATTACTTTGGTACCTCCCTGCTAAACTAATAGCAAGATACACATCAGGTCTGGTACACATTATTGCATACATGATAGAGCCTATGGCTGAAGCATAGGGAATGACTTTCATTTTCTCTCTATCTTCTACAGTGGTCGGGCTTTGAGTCTGACTCAACTTCACACCTTGTAACACAGGCAAGAACCCTTTCTTTGCTTGATCCATTTTGAACTTCTTCAAAACTTTATCAAGGTATGTGCTTTGTGAAAGTCCAATTTAGCGTCTTGATCTATCTCTATAGATCTTGATGCCCAATATATAAGCAGCTTCACCAAGGTCTTTTATTGAAAAATTCTTATTCAAGTATACTTTTATGCTATTCAGAAATTCAGTATCATTTCCAATCAGCAATATGTCATCTACATATAATATTAGAAATGATACAGAGCTCCCACTCACTTTCTTCTAAATACAGGCTTCTCCAAAAGTCTGTATAAAACCATATGCTTTGATCACACTATCAAAGCATATATTCCAACTCCGAGAGGCTTGCACCAGTCCATAAATGGATCGCTGGAACTTGCACACTTTTTAGCACCTTTAGGATCGACAAAACCTTCTGGTTGCATCATATATAACTCTTCTTTAAGATATCCATTAAGGAATGCAGTTTTGACATCCATTTGCCAAATTTCATAATCATAAAATGCAGAAATTGCTAACATGATTCAGACGGACTTTACCATCGCTACGGGTGAGAAGGTCTCATCGTAGTCAACTCCTTGAACTTGTCGAAAACCTTTTGCAACAAGTCAAGCTTTGTAGATAGTAACATTACTGTCAGCGTCAGTCCTCTTCTTGAAGATCCATTTATTCTCTATGGCTTGCTGATCATCGGGCAAGTCAACCAAAGTCCACACTTTGTTCACATACATGGATCCCATCTCAGATTTCATGGCCTCAAGCCATTTTGCGGAATTTGGGCTCATCATCGCTTCCTCATAGTTCATAGGTTCGTCATGGTCAAATAACATGACTTCCAGAACATGATTATTGTACCACTCTGGTGCGGATCTTACTCTGGTTGACCTACGAGGTTCGGTAGTAACTTGATCAGAAGTCTCATGATCATCGTCATTAGCTTCCTCACTTACTGGTGTAGGAATCACTAGAACTGATTTCAGTGATGAACTACTTTCCAATAAGGGAGAAGGTACAATTACCTCGTCAAGTTCTACTTTCCTCCCACTCACTTCTTTTGAGAGAAACTCCTTCTCTAGAAAGGATCCATTCTTAGCAACGAATATCTTGCCTTCGGATCTGTGATAGAAGGTGTACCCAACAGTCTCCCTTGGGTATCCTATGAAGACACATTTCTCCGATTTGGGTTCGAGCTTATCAGGTTGAAGATTTTTCTCATAAGCATCACAGCCCCAAACTTTAAGAAATGACAACTTGGGTTTCTAGCCAAACCACAGTTCATAAGGTGTCGTCTCAACAGATTTTGTTGGTGCCCTATTTAACGTGAATGCAGCCGTCTCTATAGCATAAGCCCAAAACGATAGCGGTAAATCAGTGAGACACATCATAGATTGCACCATATCTAATAAAGTGCGGTTATGATGTTTGGACACACCATTGCGTTGTGGTGTTCCAGGTGGCGTGAGTTGCGAAACTATTCTGCATTGTTTCAAATGAAGTCCAAACTCATAACTCAAATATTCACCTCCACGATCAGATCGTAGAAACTTGATTTTCTTGTTACAATGATTTTCCACTTCACTCTGAAATTCTTTGAACTTTTCAAATGTTTCAGACTTATGTTTCATTAAGTAGATATACCCATATCTATGTATGATTTCCAATAACTCTGTTGCTCGCTCCATTGTTCCGAAGAACAGAGTTTTAGTCAGCTTACCCATGAGGCATGGTTCGCAAGTACCAAGTGAATCATAATCAAGTGATTCCAGAAGTCCATTAGAATGGAGTTTCTTCATGCGCTTTACACCAATATGAACCAAATGGCAGTGCCACAAATAAGTTGCACTATCATTATAAACTTTGCATCTTTTGGCTTCAATACTATGAACATGTGTATCACTACTATCAAGATTTAGTACAAATAGACCACTCATCAAGGGTGCATGACCATAAAAGATATTACTCATATAAATAGAACAACCATTATTCTCCGATTTAAACGAATAACCGTCTCGTATCAATCAAGATCCAGATATAATGTTCATGCTCAACGCTGGCACCAAATAACAATTATTTAGGTCTAAAACTAATCCCGAAGGTAGATGTAGAGGTAGCGTGCCGAGGGCGACCACATTGACTTTGGAACCATTTCCCACGCGCATCGTCACCTCGTCCTTAGCCAATCTCCACTTAATCCGTAGCCCCTGTTTCGAGTTGCAAATATTAGCAACAGAACCAGTGTCAAATACCCAGGCTCTACTGCGAGCATTAGTAAGGTACACATCAATAACATGTATATCAAATATACATTTCACTTTGCCACCCTTCTTCTCCGCCAAATACTTAGGGCAGTTCCGCTTCCAGTGGCCGGTCCCTTTGAAGTAGAAGCACTCAGTTTCAGGCTTAGGTCCAGACTTCGGTTTCTTCATTTGAGCAGCAACTGACTTGCTGTTCTTCTTGAAGTTCCCCTTCTTCCCTTTACCCTTTTTCTTGAAACTAGTGGTCTTGTTGACCATCGACACTTGATGCTCCTTCTTGTTTTCTACCTCTGCAACCTTTAGCATTGCGAAGAGCTCGGGAATAGTCTTATCCATCCCTTGCATATTATAGTTCATCACGAAGCTCTTGTCGCTTGGTGGCAATAATTGAAGAACTCTGTCAATGACACTATCATCAGGAAGATTAACTCCCAGCTGAGTGAAGTGGTTGTGGTACCCAGACATTCTGAGTATATGTTCAGTAACAGAACTATTCTCCTCCATTTTGCAGCTGTAGAACTTATTGGAGGCTTCATATCTCTCAATCGGGCATTTTGTTGAAATATTAACTTCAACCCCTGGAACATCTCATATGCTCCATCACGTTCAAAACATTGTTGAAGTCCCGGTTCTAAGCCGTAAAGCATGGGACACTGAACTATCGAGTAGTCATCAACTTTGCTTTGCCAGGTGTTCACAACATGTGGCGTTGCTCCTGCAGCGGGTTTATCAACTAGCAGTGCTTCCAGGACGTAATTCTTCTGTGCAGCAATGAGGATAATCCTCAAGTTACAGACCCAATTCGTGTAGTTGCTACCATCATCTTTCAATTTAGATTTCTCTAGGAACGCATTAAAATTCAACGAAACAACAACACGGGCCATCTATCTACAACAACATAGATATGCAAAATACTATCAGGTACTAAGTTCATGATAAATTAAAAAGTCAATTAATCAAATTACTTAAGAACTCCCACTTAGATAGACATCTCTCTAATCATCTAAGTGATCACGTTATCCATATCAACTAAGCCATGTCCGATCATCACGTGAGATGGAGTAGTTTTCAATGGTGAACATCACTATGTTGATCATATCTACTATATGATTCATGCTCGACCTTTCGGTCTCAGTGTTCTGAGGCCATATCTGCATATGCTAGCCTCGTCAAGTTTAACCCGAGTATTCTGCGTGTGCAAAACTGGCTTGCACCCGTTGTATGTGAACGTAGAGGTTATCACACCCGATCATCACGTGGTGTCTCGGCACGACGAACTGTAGCAACGGTGCATACTCAGGGAGAACACTTGTACCTTGAAATTTAGTGAGAGATCATATTATAATGCTACTGCCGAACTAAGCAAAATAAGATGCATAAAGGATAAACATCACATGTAATAAATATAAGTGTTATGATATGGCCATCATCATCTTGTGCCTTTGATCTCCATCTCCAAAGCACCGTCACGATCACCATCGTCACCGGCTTGACACCTTAATCTCCATCGAAGCATCATTGTCGTCTCACCAACTATTGCTTCTACGATATCGCTACCGCTTAGTGATAAAGTAAAGCAATTACATGTCGATTGCATTTCATACAATAAAGCGACAACCATATGGCTCCTGCCAGTTGCCGATAGCTCTGTTACAAAACATGATCATCTCATACAATAAAATTTAGCATCATGTCTTGACCATATCACATCACAACATGCCCTGCAAAAACAAGTTAGACGTCCTCTACTTTGTTGTTGCAAGTTTTACATGGCTGCTACGGGCTGAGCAAGAACCGTTCTTACCTACGCATCAAAAACCACAACGCGGTATAGTGATTGCTTTTTGATCTTCAGAAAGAACCCTGTTCATTGAATCCGATTCAACTAATGTTGGAGAAACTGACACCCACTGGCCACCTGTGTGCGAAGCACGTCGGTAGAACCATTCTCGCGTAAGCGTACGCGTAATGTCGGTCTGAGCCGCTTCATCCAACAATACCGCTGAATCAAGAATCAACTAGTGACAGCAAGCAATATGTATATACCCACGCCTACAACTCCTTTGTGTTCTACTCGTGCATATAACATCTACGCATAGACCTGGCTCGGATGCCACTGTTGGGGAACGCGGTAATTTAAAAAAAACTACGCACACGCAAGATCTATCTAGGTGATGCATAGCAACGAGAGGGGAAGATTGTGGACCACTTACCCTCGTAGACCGTAAGGGGAAGCGTTATGAAAATACGGTTGATGTAGTCGAATGTCTTCACGATCCGACAGATCCTAGCACCGAAGGTACAACACCTCCGCGATCTGCACATGTTCAGCTCGCTGACATCCCACGAACTCTAGATCCAGCTGAGTGTCGAGGGAGAGTTTCGTCAGCACGACGGCGTGATGACGGTGATGATGAAGGTACCGGAATAGGGCTTTGCCTAAGCACCGCTACGATATGACCGAGGTGGATTATGGTGGAGGGGGGCACCGCACATGGTTAAGACAATGATCAACTTGTGTGTCTATGGGGTGCCCCCTCCCCCGTATATAAAGGAGTGGAGGAGGGGGAGGGATGGCCCTCTATGGCGCGCCCTAGGGGATTCCTACTCCCACCGGGAGTAGGATTCCCCCTTCCAAGTAGTAGGAGTAGGAGAGAAGGAAGGGGAGGAAGGGGAGGAGAGAAGGAAGGAAAGGGGGGGCATCCCCCACCCAATTCGGATTGGGATAGGGGGCGTGCCTCCCACCTTTTCCCTTCCTCTCCTCTATTCCACTAAGGCGCAATAAGGCCCATATACCCCCCCGGGGGGTTCCGGTAACCTCCCGGTACTCCGAAAAATGCCCGAACTCATCAGGAACCATTTCGATGTCCAAACATAGGCTTCCAATATATCGATCTTTATGTCTCGACCATTTCAACACTCCTCGTCATGTCCGCAATCAAATCCGGGACTCCGAACTACCTTCGGTACATCAAAACACATAAACTCATAATACTGATCGTCACCGAATGTTAAGCGTGCGGACCCTACGGGTTCGAGAACTATGTAGACATGACCGAGACTCATCTCCGGTGAATAACCAATAGCGGAACCTAGATGCTCATATTGGTTCCTACATATTCTACGAAGATCTTTATCAGTCAAACCGCAGAACAACATACGTTGTTCCCTTTCATCGGTACCCCCACGACATCGCCGACGTACCGCGGTGGGACTCTGCCGCCGCCCTGCTTTGCCCCGTCCCCACGCCACTCGAGGCCGCCCCCTCCTTAAATACCGCCACCCCTGGCCACTCTTCCCCAAGCCGTAGCAGCAGCAGCGCCGCCTCCCGCCTCGAGCCGCCGCCGTAGTAAGTTCGCCGCCGCCGTCGCTATTTCGCCGCCTCGCTCCGCCGTCCGTGTAGCCGCACTCGCCGCGGAAGCCCACCTCGCCACCGCACCGCCGAGCTCGCGGCCGCCGGAGTTGCTGCCCGCCGTCGCCGGAAACCGCTGCCGCCGCCGGTAATTCCCGATCCGATCAGGTAGTGTTTTTTTCGGTATCGTTTGTTTTGTGAACGCTCGCTGTTTATCTCTTCGCAGCGAATGATTTTGTTCGTTAGTCACTCGTAGTGGACGTTGGTCCGATAGATTTTTCTTTTTCTGTTTATTTTACGCCAAGGACCTTTTTGCGAATAAAAGTTTTGTACTTTATCCTCTAGGTTTCAAATGATCACAACTTTTTGCTCGTTTATCCAAATCCAACGAAACAAATGCCCAATTCTTCGTTGTGGTCCCCTCTATCCAGTAAACCAAACCAAAAATATTTTGGAAAGATTAAAATTTGAATTCGGACAAATTTGATTTTGAACTTCTTTTGATCATAACTTGAGTTTCGTATCTCCGATTTAGTTGATTCTTTTTGCAAATTGAAGCTCTTAACCTAAACTTTCTGTTAAGACCTAATCCACATAATTTAGGCACTGTTGAAAATTGTTTTCTGTTCACAAGAGTTATTCGCTTGTTTTCGAAGTTTTTCAAGATCTTTTCTTTGAATCTTATACTTGAGTGCTTATGTATGCTATTGTTTGTCTACGATAGATTTCCCGGAGTGCGAAGCTTGTTACTACGAATCTCTAGGGTTTTCCGATCATCAGCAAGGCAAGTTACACTTTGATCATACTCCTTCATACCTAGTTTTATTATGCATTAGTTACACCCTCAAAGATTGCATGAATATGATTAGGAACATGTGGTTATTGCTATGCAGTTCATGAGGTAGGAACCAATTACCTTTGATCACCCCAGGAATATACGTTATGCTCATATTGCTTATGCATGCTCGTAGACGGGGATTGGTATGTGAGAATCATGCAAGTTGGGAGAGATAATAATTAAGGGTAACTTAAGGTGGCAAGTTTAGTACACATCTGGGTGGATTGGTTGCGGGCACCTGGAGAATCTTATGTTGTCCTAGGAGATCCCGGAGTACCCGTATGATCATCCTATGGAATGCCACCCAGGATCAAAAGGGATCATATGATTATTCTTGCCTAGAAACTTCTGTGTGCAGCCACAAGCCATTAAGCGCTCTGTCATAGTTGGGTAAGTTGTGTGACCTCTTTCTGTGGTAGACAAGCAGATGTAGGGGAAAGTAGGTGTACCGGTCTACCCAGAGTAAAGAGTTAATGCTTCATAAAGACTGTGTCTCGATCTTCTGATCATGGATGTGGTCGAGTCTTGTGGGCAAAAGTGTGCAACCTCTGCAAAGTGTACAAACTAATCATGATTAGCCATGTCCCCGGTTATGGACATCTTGAGTATCTAGAAGTGAATTATTTGTTGATCTCATCATTCTGTCTAATGAAATTGTTGGGTTAATATTTATTACTTGGTAATTTTGGGGTTGAGTTGGAGGAACCTTCTCAATAATGGCATAAACTTGGTAGTAAAATAAAATTTATTCCTTTATTGTAGGGAAAAATTAGCTTTATGCAAACATTAAACTTAGAGCCTCCACCATCCAAATATGCATGTAGTGATAGGTATTGCTCTATAGTGTGATCTTGCCAGCATATTCCATGTGCTAACCTATGCGGCTGCTACGTCTCATGTTGTAGAATTTTCAGACAAGGATTAAGGTGCGATAGGTCATTGTCATGCACTTAGTTTTGCCGTGGAGTTGGATGAACTCATTTATCTTTGAAGCTTCCACAGTTATTTTGTTTAGATGGCCTTCAGCCATATTATTGTAATAAGTACTCTTTATGAGGACCTTGATGTAATAAGTGTGTGATTGAACTTTATTATAAATCCTCATGTACTGTGTGTGTCAGCATACCGATCCAGGGATGACACTTAAGCATAGAGACTTCGATCCATTGGGATCGAGTCGCTACAGGGATGTATATACGAACGGAAACGTTTAGGGGGGACTGACTATGTGGGATGTACTTACGAACAGAAATGATTTCGCTTGTATAATTGTATTTTTTTAGCACCACTGTATGTATAACCGTATTTGAGCGCTCGCCGATCGCACATGACCTCATTTTGGCGAGTGTGTGTAGCGATCTGACCTCAAACGGTCAAATCTCTGTGTATAAGTGTCATCCTTGGATCGGTAATGCTGACACACACAGTACTCGAGGATTTATAACAGAGTTCAATCACACACTTATTACATCGAATGTCTTAAAAGAGAGTACTTATTACAATAATATGGCTGAAGGCCATCTAAATAAGATAGCAGGGGAAGCTTCGAGGGTAAATGAGTCCATCAACTCCAACGGCATAGCTGAGTGCATGACAACGACCTAGCCCACCTTACTCTTCGTCTGAAAACTCTGCAACATAATACGTTGCAGCCTGTGTAGGTAAGCACATGGAATATGCTGGCAAGATAACACTAAAGAGCAATGAACAAGTAACAACTATAACTATATGCATATATGGCTGGTGGAGGCTCTATGGTTATCTTTTTGCGAAAAGCTAGTTTTTCCCTACAACAAAGGAATATATTTTATTTAACTACAAAGTTTGTTGAAAAACATTGAGAATGGTAACCCCATCTCAATCCCAAATTAATAATGAATAACCCAACAAGTTAATTAAGTAAAGTGATGAGATCAACATAGAAATTCAAGCACCAGATACTCAAGATGTCCATAACCGAGAACACGGCTAACCATGATTAGTTTATACACTCAGCAAAGGTTTGCACACTTTTACCCACAAGACTCGATCTCCTCCATTGAAACATGATGTTTGAGAAACGGATGACCGAGACACAGTCTTTCCGAAGAGGTCCCCTTAACCGATAAATAGGCCGATACACCTACAATCCCCTACATTTGCTAGCCCATCATGAAAAGGTTTCCCACAACTTACACAACTATGCCAGGACCCATAGTGGCTTGTGGCTGCACACGGAAGTTTCCAGCATGAATAACATAATGACCCCTTTGAGCCTGGGTGTCGAACCATAGGAAAAATCACACGGATACCCCGGGATTCTCCTTTGGACAACACCGGATTTCCCCAGGTGCCCACAAACCAATCCACCCAGAGGTCTGTTAAAGTAGCCAACTTAAGTAGACCCTTAGTTCATAATAACACTCACAACTATCATGAATCACTCAAACCAAACCACGTCTATGAGCATAGCATAGCAAACTTTAATAAGCATAATGTAGTAACTCCCAAGGTTTGAATAAAAAGGGCAATAGGTACTACCTCAACAACTACTTCCCAAATACCCACATGTTAAACAGATCCTACTCATGCCATGTTTGAGGATTGAGACTAATGCATAAAAACTGGGTAATAAGGGATATGACCAATGTGTTACTTGCCTTGCCAACAATCTGAAAACCCTAGTTGTCATGGAATTGTCACGGCAGATGTCCTAGTGTGAGGACTTGTCATGAGGCCACTGCATCTATGTGGTAGCTTGAGAGGGGTTGATCGGAATCAAGAGACGCAACTTGCAAGACAAAGATTTAGACAGCTTCGAGCCCCAGGAAACATCATTCGGTAACAACCCAACATGCTGTTTGTGGCTAGATCTGATTATCATCATGAGGGAGTCGCCGTATCTCCGGCTCTCCTTGTGTCTAGACTTAACGATTATTCAACTTGTCCCTCTTGGGGTGCCCTGCCCCTCCTTATATAAGTTGAAGGGGCGGGCTAGATGTAGAGTACAACTCGTACTTAAGACTTAACTATTCTGACTTCTCTTCACGGGCTTCTCTCCATGGGCTTATCACCATGGGCTTCTTAATGTCTTAGGCTTCTTAACTGTCTGGCTTAAACAATCTGCCGGCTTACGGTAAACAAGCTGCCGGCTTACAATCTACCAACTTAACATCTGGCTTAAAAAATCTACCGGCTTACAGTAAACAATCTGTCGGGTCATACCAATGAAATACCAAGTCCCAGTTGGGTCATATCTTCGGCCGGGTCATACCGCGGGGTATATCCCCGACATTAGCCCCCCAGTTTAATTTGGATTTATCCATGTTAAACGGATCCTGTAAACAAAACACAAGAACAATTTTAACAGGTTATGCTCTGGGTTAAATATTCTTGTAAGCCGACACCTGAACATCCTTAATTCCTTGTTATTTCCTTCTTCGAAAATCCGGGTCAATAAGCCAACTTCATAATCAATTTGCTGACGTTGGTTTCTCACAGAGAAAGACTGTGAAGAAAAATTCATTTGACTCAGCTCCCAATACTTAAAAATATTGGTCTTGAAATACTTATGTGACCTTCAACCTTCTTAAAGATGAAAAAACTTGCTGGGTTATAAATAGATGATGCCGAGTCAAAACTGAGAATTTTGAAGATTTCTCTCCCTCATATCCATATTACCTGTAGCCCCCAAGTATTGAGCAGAACAAAGTGATGACTTAAGACTTGCTTCAACATAAATATTACCACTTTGAAGAAATCCATGTTGTTCATCTCAATCACTAGTCAGAACTAAGTATTCCACATATGTAGCCCCCAAGTGTCGGGTTGTCATGCTTGTAGCAACCTGGGACTTCTAAAATTGCCTTATGCTCATAAAACCTTCAACCAGTGTATTCCCTAAGGGCCGGGTCATTATGCAATAATGAGCAGGGACTTTGTAGATATGGTCATGTAGACTTGAACAGCAACGTGTAGCCCCCAAGGGCCGGCTCAGTAAGATAATACTGAGCTGGGACTTTATATATATACTTCATTGAAAATAACTTCATATGATGTAACCCCCACCATGGGGCTTGAACCCACGTCCACAAGGTTAAGAGCTTTGTACTCTACCAACTGAGCAATAAACCTTTCAATATAATGGATTAAAGCTTGTCTACCTTAAATTTTTGACAGGAGCAATTGGTAGCCCCCAAGGGCCGGTTCATTATGATGTGATGAGTTGGGTCTTCAATAAGGCCAGTAAAAATGACTTTGCATTAGCCCCCAAGTGTCATGGTGCATGCTTGCAGCGACATGAGACTTGCATATTTGATGTAATCTCAACTTGAATAATGTAGCCCGCAAGTGCCGGGTCGTAAGCCCGCAGCGACTCGAGACTATTCCTTCCATTGTAGAATAAATCATACCCATTGATAAAATAATAGCCATTGCGCTAAAAGCGACTTTGAAAACCTCAATCATAATACTCGTGAAAGGATCGATACGATCGACTAGAGGGGGGTGAATAGGAGACTACAAATTTTAATCTTTCTTGTAGATTTTAAGGCTTAGCGAATAAAAGAGTTCACTAGATATGCAACTAGGTGAATGCAACCTATATGACAAGCAAGCTCCAAGAAGAAAAGCTAGGCAACAAACTACTTAGCAAGCCAACAAGCATACAACAACTAAGAAAGGTGCGGGAAAGGATTAACCACAAGTGAGACAAGGGCGCGGATTTTAACCCGAAGTTCACTCTTCCTTGGGGAAGAGCTAATCTCCGTTTGGAGCGGTGTCAGAGCCAAAGCTTGCGGAATGCCACCAAGGGCTCACCGTATTCTCCTTCGAGTTACCCCCAACGGATGAGCCTCGAACCACTCGGGGTTGGTCTTGAAGGTGACCACCACACCTTTACAAACTTCTCCGGAGCACACCACAAGCAAGGAAGCTTCCGGAGGAACCTCTAACCGCCTAGGAGCCCAAGCTCCAAGAGTAACAAGTCAATGGGGAAGAAATGTTGCGGGGAACGCGATTTGGTTTGGTCAAGTTGTAGATCGGGTCTTGCTCTCCCAATCCCCAAAGTTTCAACAAGTTTGGGTGGAGGGATTGAGAATATTGAGCAGAATGGGGTGTAGCAATGGTGGAGCTCGACAAGACATTAGTGTTGAGGGTTGGAGGAGGAAGAAAGGCCTTTTTATAGTGTTCATAGCTGGGTGGGGATTTCTACCCGTTGGACCCCGTGCGCACGGGCCAAGTCAGCCCCGTGCGCACGGGGTGTCCAGAGACAATCGCACCACCCCGTGCGCACGGGGGTCAAAAGACCCCGTGCGCACGGGGTACCCAGTAACTTACTGTTGCAACTTTCTGAGTACCATAGCACACACACTAGGTTCATATGAGGTGGTTGGAGTGGGAAGGGTAAGAGAGTAAGGCTCGGCAAAGGCATTCCCACACAACATTTATCCACACAGACCCCTCTTAATAGTGTGGTCTTTCCTACGACTCGAAGCAAACCAAAACTAAACCTTCGAAGCGTCGAAAGACCACACCTTTGTCCTTTTTGAATTGGGGGGTCGCACATCTCCATCGCGGGCACTTAGAACCAATAACCTGAGATAAACTTTAGCAACTGATATTAGTTCAACTAACCACATTTTCATCACACCAAAATATAGCTTAAGTGCCATTAGCACTTTCAATCTCCCCCTTTTTGGTTCATTGATGACAACGTGGTTAGAGCATGGAAAAGAGGATAAACAGATAGAAGGCCATGGAACAAATAATGATCATGATAGCTCCCCCTATATGTGTGCCCGAAAACAAGAATGCATTTAGTACACCCATAGGAGGTTCGACCAAGATCATTATTGATAAGTCATGAGATTCATCAAAATAAACCTATAACGGTGCCTAGATCTCATGGCACAGTGCAGTGAGAAAATAATGTGAGACCCAATAAGCATACGAGGATAATAGCAAGGTTCAATAATAAAGCTAGGGTCTCACAATAATGCTAGAGGCTCACAACCACACAGACGGAAAGGAAATAAGAGTATCTCAAGCCGACTAAAACCAACCAACAGCGAGAAACACGAGGCTTGAGATCTCAACACACCCACGAACACACACCACCACACACACCACTTCTCCCCCTTTGTCATCAAGACAACCAAAAGGAGACAAATGGCGACACGAGACCCACTACACAAGAGGAGGAGCACTCGAGGCATCATCATCATCATCAAAACGCGACCCAGCCATTGGGAAAGACCGAGCAGTGGCCTCACTATCGACGTCCTTAGAACCTGGACCGACCTCCTCACCAGCAGCAGCCCTTGCTGCCTTCTGCTCACGCCGAACAAGATTCTCCTTGTTTATTTCCTTAATCTGACGACACTGAATTGACTGACACATCTTGAAGATGTTGCTCAAGGTCTTGAATAGCGACTTCTTCTCTCCCTTGGCAAAGATGGCCTCAGAGCCAACAGACTTGGCCTTACCACGAGGGATCCGTGCAGTAGAGGACATGCCTGGAGTGTAAGTACCACGATCCTCAGGCCTAGGGTTGCGCCCCTTCTTGATGGGAACATAGGGAGCAAGAGAAGCTGGGGTCCAGTTGGAGTTGCGCTTGGGAATAGCAGTCTTGAAGCTCGCAATGTACTTTGCTGGACAGACGGTCTCAATCAATGCCTGTACGAAAGGATCATAGATCAAAGACTTGTTCTCTTGTACACACTGACGCAGCTCGTGGTACATGAAATCCAGAACATCCACTTTCTTATTCTGATGAAGATACACAAAGACATCAAGCATGGAGCTCCGAATGTTATGGGAATCCTCGGCCTTTGGAGTGAGGGTATACCGCAGGATATGGCGCATGGTGTCATAGAGGGGCAAGAGGTCTTTGATTGACCCAGTGACAAACGACTTCTCTTGTTTGTAAGCAAAGGCAATCTCATCCTTAGTGCGCTGCCCACTTTCCCGAACAATGCCAAACTCATCAGAAACAGTCTCTTCATCCATGAATGGGTAGGGAATGATCTCGGAGAACTTTGCCATAGGAGCTGAACACTGATACGTTCCGGACATCCATGTGAGGGTGCGAGCAGAATCATTGGAGAAGTACAGAGTGGCAAAGAACTGCATCACAAGATCTTCATTGTAGGGGTGGTTGAAGGTGACAAACGGAATCAGATCCAATCGTCCAAGAGCGGAGTACACACCGGGATACAGATGATCATTGTCGCGCAAACTCTCAGTGTTGACTTGCTTGTGAGGAGCAAACTTCTTTGACTTGGTCATAAGAAGCTCATGATAGATTCTTTGCTAAAATCCATTCTTAAAACGGGGATCCATTCCCATACTCGTGGCCTTAACATACGGATGGTTCTGTCTCTCAGCCCAGATCTCTGGCTTGGTCCACTTGACAAGAGGCATATTCCGGAGGTCACGCCTGCCCGGAGTGGCTTCCTCCGGACTAGACTCCTCTCCCTCTTCTTCATCTTCCTCATCACGATCATCTTCTTCATCTTCCTCATCACGATCATCTTCTTCTTCTATCTCATCATCTTGCGATTCATATTCTTCCTCAAATTCATCGGAAGCCTCAACAACGGGCCGCTTTGAGGCTGCACGGCGAGCACGGCCCTAACCTGTCCCAGACCCCTGACCCATACCTTCAGACGGCTGACGACGAGCAATGGTGAAGTCCTTTGATACTCCTTTTGCACGCTTGCGACGAAGCTCGGACCTCTTGTCAGCGGAGTCTGAAACACACACAAAAACCCAACAACACAAAGCACGAGGCACAAATGAGTACAAGTGCAAGATAAATGGCAAGGAGATGGACAAAAATCTAGGCAATAGTTCCTGGATAGCCCGTGCGCACGGGGGTCCCGTGCGCATGGTATAGGACCGTGGGCACGGGGGCCCGTGGGCACGGGGCCCCATGCGCACGGGGGTCAAACACCCCGTGGACACGGGGGTCTCCCAGCGGCAGCCACTTCCAGATCAAAATCCGGGAGTGGGTGCAGTAGAGGGACCAATGGATCTACGCACTAGACTTCTATCTACAAACTAGATGAGGCCAACCGAAGCTAGGGAGCAAAGAAACCCTAAAGTTAGAACAAAAAGAGGGCAACTCAAGGAGATGGAACAAGAGGAGAGGACCAACCGGAGGAGGACCCCATCAGGACCCAGATCCACGGAGGAAGAACTCCGACAAGGCCCGGAGGAGCTCCGGCGAGAGGAGGCGACGGCGGCGGCGCTGGAGGCTTCCTGGGGAGTGGAGGGAGCGAATGGGTGGGAATGAACCCGAGCCCCCCCCCCCCCACATGCCCCACCTCTTCAGGACCGGAAACCACAGACCCCGTGCGCACGGGCTAAGTGAGCCCCGTGCGCAACGGGGTCCGGTGCACACGGTACAGAGCCCGTGGGCACGGGGGGGCCGTGGGCACGGTACAGGCCCGTGCGCACAGGGTATTCAGGAACTTTGACATGAGTGGATTTTTAGATATAGAGTTGAGTGTATACTCTTACCCCTACTTCACAAGGCACTCGGTCTACGTTTCTGAACACACCGCGAGGAAAGTCCTATCACTATGGAAAGGGTATATGCGGAGCACCTGTACCAAAAAGAAGCGAGGAGAACCAGACCCAAAAAAAGAAAATAAACACCACACCACACACACGAAACAAACACGGACAAAACCCTCAAGCGAGGGCGGTGGCCGAGGCCACCATGTTTGAGTTTACTTGGTATGGCACCGCGAAGATATGAACCTTGGGCCCAAGACCAATACTCATCTTTGAAGCACAAGTACCACCTAAAGTGGCTTATGTGAAGATTGTGTTTGTTTTATGCGCTTCTAGGATAAGATAGCTCATGAGTTGAGCTAGCTCCCCCTAGACATGTGCCTACATCTAAGCAAGATAGTACATGAGTATGTGTGTGCGAGCAAGAGTTTCATCCGAAGTTACTAATATCCACGATATTTAGCTCATGCCTTAACTCGCGGAATCTTGCTTCGTCAAGGGGCTTGGTGAAGATGTAAGCTAGTTGATTCTCGGTGTTGACATGGAGTAACTCAATGTTTCCCTTGGCCACATGATCTCTAATGAAATGATGACGAATCTCAATATGCTTGGTCTTGCTATGTTGAACCGGATTCTCGGCGATCTTGATGGCGCTTTCATTGTCACACCAAAGAGCACTTTGTCACATTTGACACCGTAATCCATCAAATTTTGCCTCATCCATAGTAATTGGGCACAACAACTTCCGGCAGCAATATACTCGGCTTCGGCTGTGGAGAGAGATATACAATTTTGCTTCTTTGAAGACCAACTTACCAACGATCTCCCTAGGAATTGACATGAGCCGGATGTGGACTTGTGATCAACCTTGTCTCCAGCCCAATCCGAATCCGAGTAACCCATTAACTCAATGATGATCCCTTGGGATACCAAAGGCCCAAGTTTGGGGTATGAACCAAATATCGAAGGATCCTTTTCACTGCCGAATAGTGGCTCTCCTTAGGAGCGGATTTAAATCTTGCACACATACACACACTCAACATAATATCTGGCCTAGATGCACAAAGGTAAAGCAAGGAACCGATCATAGAGCGATATACCTTTTGATCCACTTCTTTACCATTTGGATCAAGATGAAGTTGACCATTTGTGTCCATGGGTGTCTTCATTGGCTTGATTTCTTGCATTTTGAATCTCTTGAGCATGTCTTGGATATAACGAGATTGATTGATGAAGGTTCCGCCTCTCAATTGCTTCACTTGAAACCCGAGAAAGAACTTCAACTCTCCCATCATGCTCATCGCAAATTCCTTAGTCATAAGATTCTCAAACGCAATGTTAATAGCATGGTTAGTTGACCCAAAGATAATATCATCAACATATATTTGGCAGACAAACAACTCTCCTTTTACCCTCTTCGTAAAGAGAGTGGAATCTATTACCCCAATCTGGAACCCCTTCTCGCTTAGGAACGCCGTAAGGTGATCATACCAAGGACAAGGTGCTTGTTTGAGTCCATAGAGTGCCTTATGGAGTTCATAAACGTGAGAGGGATGATCGGGGTCTTCAAAACCGGGAGGTTGCTTAACATACACCAACTCCTTAAGAGGACCATTAAGAAATGCACTCTTAACATCCATTTGATATAATTTGAAATCATGATGAGAGGCATTAGCAAGCAAGATGCGAATGGATTCGAGACGGGCAACGGGGGAAAAAGTTTCACCAAAGTCCAAACCTTCAACTTGGGTGAAACCTTGTGCCACTAACCTTGCCTTGTTTCTTATTACTTGTCCATATTCATCTTGTTTGTTCTTGAAAATTCACTTTGTTCCAATGACATTATGAAATTCCTTGGGTCTTTCTACAAGGGTCCACACTTCGTTGCGTGTGAAGTTGTTGAGTTCTTCATGCATGGCATCTATCCAATCCGGATCGTCAAGGGCATCTTCCACCTTAAGGGGTTCAACACAAGAGACAAACGAGTGATGTTCACAAAAGTTTTCCAAACATCTACGAGTAGTTACCCCCTTTTTGATGCTTCTATAGATGTTCTCGGTGAGGTGTTGAAGATGTTTTAGCTTGGCGGCCACTTTTTGCTCTTTGCGGTCAAGCTCTTCTTCACTTGGTTTTGGACTTGATGAAGAAGCTTGCCCTTGAGATTGCTTTAGCCTTGGAGACACGATTAAGTTGGGTAACGCCAGGGTTTTCCCAGTCACGACGTTGTAAAACGACGGCCAGTGAATTGTAATACGACTCACTATAGGGCGAATTCGAGCTCGGTACCCGGGGATCATGACTTTGAGCTTCATCTTGAGCCTCAGCGATTGGTTCTTCATTATTCGGAAGAGTTTGCTCTTGATCTTGCTCAGGAATAGGAGGGTCTTGATCTTGTTCTTGGATAGGTTCATTACTTCCCAAGGCATCTTGTACAAGTGGTGTCGGTGATGACTTCCCTTGTGGAAAATCCTCAAGAGGGGCTCTTACTCCTTCTTCTTCTACTTGGACATGGGGTGTTTCTTGTGGGAGAATGTGGCCTATCCCCATTGTCCTTATAGCTTGTGAAGGAGCCTCATCACCTACAACACTAGGAACAATTTGCTCCATGCGGGAGCCATTATCTTCATCAAACTCCACATTTACCGTTTCCTCAATGCATCCGGTGGATTTATTGAGAACTCGGTAAGCATGAGAGTTTGATGCATATCCAACAAATATGCCCTCATAAGTTCTAGACTCAAATTTAGCTAACCGGGATTTTTTTTTAAAATGAAACACTTACAACCGAATACCCGAAAGTATTTGACATTGGGATTTCTCCCAATTAGGAGCTCATAAGGGGTCTTGTTCTTGAGCTTGCGAAGATAAAGCCGGTTTGAAGCATGGCACGCAGTGTTGATGGCTTCTGCCCAAAGCTTGTGTGGTGATTTGTACTCATCAAGCATGGTCCTAGCCATCTCAATAAGAGTCCGATTCTTCCTCTCCACAACACCATTTTGTTGGGGAGTATATGGTGCGGCATATTGGTGCTTTATCCCCTCTTCACTCAAGAATTCGTCCATTGTATAGTTTTTGAACTCGGTGCCATTGTCACTTCGGATTGCCTTGATCTCACAGTTATGTTGACGTTGAGCTTCTTTGGCAAAGTTGATGAAGGTTTCTAGAGTTTCATCTTTAGTCTTGAGAAAGAACACCCAAGTATATCTTGTGAAGTCATCAACAATGACAAGGCAATATCTCCTTCCTCCCAAACTATCATATGTTGGAGGCCCAAATAGATCCAAATGGATAAGCTCGAGGGGCCTCAAGGTGGTGATGATAGTCTTCACTTTATGAGCTTTTTCATGAAGCTTTCCGGCAATGCAAGCACTACAAGGACGATCTTTGGCAAAAGACACATTGGTTAGTCCAAGAATGTGCTCCCCCTTTAAGAGAGCTTGTAAATTTCACATGCCCATGTGGGCTAGCCTACGGTGCCATAGCCACCCCACGTCGGCCTTGGCCATTTGGCATGTTGCAAGATGAGTTTTCTCTTTCGAGAAATCAACCATGTAAAGGTTGTCTTCAACATGACCAACAAAGACCACTTTGAGATTGCTCCTCTTAAAGACGGTCACATGGAATTCACCGAAATGTGAATCATATCCGGCACGAGCCAATTGAATAGTTGAAAGTAAATTGTAGTGAAGGGATTGGACAAGCATGACATTTGCAAGAGATGAATCATTAGAGATTACCACCTTGCCCAAACCCAATACCTTTCCCTTGCTATTGTCACTGAAGGAGATGTTCGACGAGGCCTTGAGTGAATCAACGAACTCCACAAGCATCTCCCTTTCTCCGGTCATATGATTGGTGCATCCACTTTCGATCACCCATTGAGTTCCACCGGAGACATAGTCCTACAATAATCAAGCTTTGGTTATAGGTACCCATTTTGCAATGGGTCCTGGTGAGTTAGCAACAAGGGTCTTGGGAACCCAAATAGTCCAAGCATAATCATCATAGTTAGTTCCAACAAATTTTGCAAAGGTATAGCCATCATCTCCTCCCATGAGAACATATGATGGATTGTTCTTGCCGGCAAAATTCTTGGGAATAGCCTTGTCCCTAATGACCTTACCATTCCCAACACCCTTCATTTCCTTCTCCTTCTCTTTATGCCCTTCTTGCACAAACACTACCTTTTGGGGAGGGGAAGGAGTCGGACTGATCTTCTTGTTGTTCTTCTTCTTGTTGTTGTTCTTACCACTCTTAGATGCGGGATTAAACCCAACTCCCTCCTTGGCAACACACTCCTTTTGGTTGCTCAAGAGATCGTTTAAGTTTTTCTCCCCTTGGATGCATGGTACAAGCCCTTTCTCAATTTGAGCTTTCAACTTCTTATTTTCCTCTTGAAGGGAGGTGAAATCATGAGCAAAGTTAGCCGTACAAGCATCACCATTTAAATCAATATCAGGTACGAAAGTGAGAGCCTTAATGGTTGTAGCTTTTAATTGAGCATAAGACTCGGTGAGAGCAATGAGGTCACCTTTGACAACCTTGGAACTAATCACAAGGAACTCATGCTCCTCAACAAGTCTTGTATGGTCAACTAGAAGTTTTTCAACTCTAACGTTAAGAGCATCTTTATTCTCAAGAGCAAGTTGCAAAGCAAAGTTGGTTTTAACAAAGTCAATTTGATGAGCAGATAAGGCTTCCTCAAGTGATGCTCTCATGACACTCTCTATAAGGAGGTTCTCAACATTCTCAATAAAGTCATCGCATTCGGCGAGTGACTTAAGGAGATCGCCAAAATGAGCACGAGCTTCACCATGAAGAGTTTTCATGAAAGCCATTGAGGATTCCTAATCATTATCCACACCCTCCTCACACTCATCCTCCACTATCTCACATGAGACATTGGGAGTGTAGTTGTTGGGTCTCTTGGGTTTGGACTTTGTTTTTACCTCTTTGGCCATGAGGCATCGATGAGTGAATGGCTTGTCATCGTTTGGAGAGTCGAAGAGGCCAATGGTGGAGGAGGAGGTAGTGGCATGCATGGCGAAGGCGGCCTGCCCACTTGATCATCATCACCGTCATCTTCATCTCCAGACATGTATTCTTCATGAACAAGAGCCTTGTCATCCTTCCTCTTTGCAAACTTGGTGAACTTCTTCTTCTTAAGCACAAGCTTCTCGGACTTGTCTTCACGTCTCTCATATGGACAATCATGAACAAAGTGTCTTGGGCTATCACAATTGTAGCATTTCCTTCGTCCAAAATATCTTCCTTGAAGATTTCTTCCTTTGTTTTCCATGGTCCCAGAGTACTTCTTGACTAAGAGAGCCAAGTCTTTTGCAAAATCATTTGCCGGGCATGAGGTTTCGTTATCCTCCTCACATATCTCTTCACTCACTTCTTCCTCCCTTGAGGGTTGTCTCATCACTTTCTTGGCCTTCAAGGCAAGATTGGAGTTCTTGGTTGCTTGAGCTATTGCAATGTTTTCTTGGACTTGGTTTCCAAAAGAACATGGGTAGAGAAGGTGGAAACAACTTGAGCCGAAGTCAACTTGTGATAGTCTGGACGTTGATGAACCATCATGACCATGGTATGTTCTATGAGAACCATAGCATCTATGAACTTGTCCTTGATGAATTCATCATTTTCCCAAGTGCACCCAAAGGTTCTCAAGTTGAGCACAAGGGACTTCAACCTTTGGTAAACCTCTTCTGCAGACTCACCCTCATTCCTCACAAAGAGATTGACTTCTTGTTTGAGCAAGGCCAACCGAGATCTTCGAATTGCTTCATCTCCTTCAAGAGCCTCCTCAAGGCAATCCCAAATTTCCTTTGCGGTTTTGAGAAGAGCAATGGAATCACTATAGTCTTCAGTCACTGCGTTGCGAAGCATGTTGTGTGCGGTAGCATTGAGTTGATCGTCAACTGCTTCCCTTGGAGTGAGATTCATTGGGTCCTTGGGGTTGAATCCATTGACACAATCCACCACAATTGAGTTGAAGCACTGCGCATGTGAGACTCCATATCTAGCTTCCACTTAGCAAACACATTAGCTTTCAAAGGGGGCGGAGGCCCAACAGGATTAATGCGAGGATTTTGCAAGGGTTGAGGAGAGTAAAAGGGTTCCACTGCATTGTACTGGGGAACTTGAGTACGAGCCGGGGAAGCAAGAGGTTCCCTCGAGTCATTCGCATCATGAACCTCATTTGGGTTAAACGAGTTTGATGCGGACGTTGATGGCTTTAGGCGAGCATCAATTTCCTCCTTGACCGAGGCACGAACCTCTTTCAACATAGAGACTTTGAGGTCTGCAAACATTGAAAGAAGATCGGCCGCGGTTAAGGGGACATTCGGGTTAGTAGTAGCGGCAGGAGCAACGACCGGAGCACCAAGTGTCCCAGTCGCGACCGGGGGTTGGTTTTGACCATCTCCTGCAACGGGTAGGCCACCTCCCTCATTCCCTAGATCGACCATATCCTCTAAGGTTGTAAAACCTTATATTAGAGCACGAGGCTCTGATACCAATTGAAAGGATCGGTACAGTCGACTATAGGGGGTGAATAGGAGACTACAAATTTTAATCTTTCTTGTAGATTTTAAGGCTTAGCGGATAAAAGAGTTCACTAGATATGCAACTAGGTGAATGCAACCTATATGACAAGCAAGCTCCAAGAAGAAAAGCTAGGCAACAAACTACTTAGCAAGCCAACAAGCATACAACAACTAAGAAAGGTGCGGGAAAGGATTGACCACAAGTGAGACGAGGACGCGGATTTTAACCCGAAGTTCACTCTTCATTGGGGAAGAGATAATCTCCGTTTGGAGCAGTGCCGGAGCCAAAGCTTGCGGAATGCCACCAAGGGGTCATCGTATTCTCCTTCGAGTCACCCCCAACGGATGAGCCTCGAACCACTCGGGGTTGGTCTTGAAGGCGACCACCACACCTTTACAAACTTCTCTGGAGCACACCACAAGCAAGGAAGCTTCTGGAGGAACCTCTAATCGCCTAGGAGCCCAAGCTCCAAGAGTAACAAGTCAATGGGGAAGAAATGTTGGCGGGAACGCGATTTGGTTTGGTCAAGTTGTAGATCGGGTCTTGCTCTCTCAATCCCCAAAGTTTCAACAAGTTTGGGTGGAGGGATTGAGAGTATTGAGCAGAATGGGGTGTAGCAATGGTGGAGCTCAACAAGACATTAGGATTGAGGGTTGGAGGAGGAAGAAAGGCCTTTTTATAGTGTTCATAGCTGGGTGGGGATTTCTGCCCGTTGGACCCCGTGCGCATGGGCCAAGTCAGCCCCGTGCGCACGGGGTGTCCAGAGACAATCGCACCACCCCGTGCGCATGGGGGTCAAAAGACCCCGTGCGCATGGGGTATCCAGAGAGTTACGCAGTACCCCGTGCGCACGGGGGTCAAAAGACCCCGTGCGCATGGGGTATCCAGAGAGTTACGCAGCACCCCGTGCGCACGGGGGTCAAAAGACCCCGTGCGCACGGGGTACCCAGAGAGTTACCCAGTACCCCGTGCGCATGGGGGTCAAAAGACCCTGTGCGCACGGGGTACCCAGTAACTTACTGTTGCAACTTTCTGTGTACCATAGCACACACACTAGGTTCATATGAGGTGGTTGGAGTGGGAAGGGTAAGAGAGTAAGGCTCGGCAAAGGCATTCCCACACAACATTTATCCACACAGACCCCTCTTAATAGTGCGGTCTTTCCTACGACTCGAAGCAAACCAAAACTAAACCTTCGAAGCGTCGAAAGACCACGCCTTTGTTCTTTTTGAATTGGGGGGTCGCACATCTCCATCGCGGGCACTTAGAACCAATAGCCTGAGATAAACTTTAGCAACCAATATTAGTTCAACTAACCGCATTGTCATCACACCAAAATATAGCTTAAGTGCCATTAGCACTTTCAACTGGTTATTGATAACCATAATAAAAATCCAGCCATGTTGCCTATTAAAGATTTGAATCATATAACCCGGTTTGAAAACCGGTTCCTGTGATATTTGATCACACTATTGGTTTACCAATCCAGTGTAGTAAGGGTGATAACCCAAAATTTGAGCACTGGTTATTATCATATATTGCCGGTTTGAGAACAAAGCCAGTCCGGGTTAATAAACACCATATATTATCTCATCTCATACTGGCGACTTATAGTCAAAAACCAGGCCGGGTTAATGAACACCGGTTAATGTCATATATGACTCAAAAGGCATTATAAGCCTTATTGGTTTTCAACTATATATTACTATGTCAGAAAAGAAAAAAAATCTCAAAAAGACGTTCAAAGCAACAAACAACAGAAAATCCAAGGCTTTCATGGGCCGCCAAGCCAAAATATCTTCTTCAATGAAACTAGCATTAGCCACTGGAAGGTACGCGCTTTCCGTGAGCCGGCACTCACATTACCCAATCGACATTTTAACCCAGATAAATTCAGTTCTTATTTAAAGATAGACTTATCAGGAGTACGCAGGGTCAGAGTAGCATCGTGCATCATAGGCTAATTTATCCAAGTTTCAAGAAGGCGGCTGTATCAGCATGAGCTTCTCCTTGCTTTCCGTAAACCGTGCCCTCACATGACAAACCGACGTTTTAACCTTAACGAGTTCAGGGTCTTGTTTAAAAGATTGACTGTTAAGAGTTTGTCGGGTCAATCAGGATTACCTGATGGAGAAGCATCTGGCATACAGGCAGGATAACCCGGGATTTTAGGTGAATACACGTGGCTTCCAAGCCTGGCTTTTATAGCCTATTACAAGGTTATAAACTCTTTGTTCTTTATAACAAAAGAGCCCCCAAGCAATATTTGAGTTGTGCTCAAGGGGTACCTATGTTTGAGTTGTGCTTTTGCAACAGACTCTCTTTGGTCCCTTTTAACCTGGGTAGCAAGCCCCCAAGTGTTTTGTAAGCATGGCGTATAAGCTGGATGAAAGGGTAATCAGGAAGCCCCCATGTAACCTAATAAGATAAGCCAATAAGGCGGGATACCCATGTTTGAACTGCGCATCATGGCAGCAAGTTCTCTTTGGCAACCTTTAATTTTCTGAGAACTCGAACTTGCGAGAGATGAATTTCTTTTTCGACCGGAGTTTTAACCCGGATATTGAGAGCTTCAGTGCTTTGTGGGAGAGAGATGTCTCTTGAGCTGTATTTTAAATCAGAATCTTCATTTTGAGCCGGCAATTTTCTGACGGCCTTTAAATTTTCACCAAGATGGCGGTAGCCTCCGGAACCGGGTTATCTTCCATCCAATGATCCAGAGTCTTGAATCTCACAATGTTTACTAAGTCATGTCATCGTAGCCCCCGAGTCTTAAGACTACTCAAGGAGTTGGCTTGAGACTCTCCATACTTGACCATGATATAACCAGTAGATTGCTGAAATATGTTGAGTCCCGGTGGGTTATAATTGACCCTGTCCATTGACCCGTTCGGTGTAGCCAAGGACCATAGTTTGATGGTCTCCTTTGTAATTATGAATTCTGCATAAGAATTTGCACAAACAAGAGTAATTTTTCTCAGAGAAAATAAGAATGGATAGAAACTTGACAGGGTGGATTTCACCTGATATGTTTTATCAAGAAATGATGATAGAGGTGGCGGCTTAAATCGCGACACCTGGCGGCTCAAAAGAGATCCTCCGGGTCATGTTGACCTTTTTTTAAATATGTAAAGTCGGAACAAGGGAGAGCCGAACGGACCATCCTCGACACAACGGGTCAAGCACAACGCAGCGGGTCAAGCGCGGGGCGGCTCAGATGCAGGGTGGCTTGGAGACCAGCCAACGGCGACTTGTGGCGTAGCGGCGGTGACTTGTGACAGAAGAGCGAGGCTGGCGGCGGCTCGGCAAGACCACAGAAGCTGTGGCCTGCGGCTACGGGGACCCCTGGCAAGGCAAGATTCGGTGGCGACGGCATGCTAGCAAGGCACGATGAATCCGCGAGCGACTTGTAAGTGACGGGGCTCAAGGCCTCGGTGATGCATGACTCGCTGCTGTAGAATTTTAACAGTGGAAATTTGACGCGGAGGCAGTGGCTATGGCAGGGGTGATTGCAACACGGCAAGTTCATGGAGTAAAGGGAGGCTCACTCTCAATGTAGATGGAGTGGCGGCTCAAGGGAGCGGCTCAATGGGCTCCGGCGGGTCAATGACCGAGGCGAGTCACGTCTCAAGCAGCTTAGCTTAAGGCGATGGCAGCTTTGCGCGACGGGCGGCTCACGGCGAGACCTGCAGCGGAAACGGCGGAGACGAGTCCTCGACCGCAGAAACAGGGTGCTACAGCGACAAATCCGGTTCTACCCGGTGCGGGCGTCAGAGGTCAACCGCTGGACTACGGCGAGGCGGCTCATGGCAGAAATAGCAGGGCCGGCCGGCTACAAGTGGCCCGAGGCGGTGGGTTGGCGAAAACCGGTGGAGGCGAGTCAAGCGGCCGACTTGAAGCTGAAGCAGCGGGACTTCGGCGAGTTGAAGCGGTGCCGCAACGGCGGCAACAACTTGGTGGCTCAATACAACGGAGCGGCGAAGGCAACTCGGCGAGGCAAAGCAAGTCCGACTTGGAAGCGAGGCGAGCCCGCCCACTACCCGGACCCGGACCCATGGTCATCTTGTGCGGAAGGAGCCGTCGACGTCGACTTGGCCAGTGGAAAAAAAAGCACGGCCAAAGCGGCTCAGAGCCGGAGCTGGGGCGATTTGGTGCGTCAGTACGGCGGCTCAGAACCAACATGAAGCAGAGAAGGCGCAAGACAGCACCAGCGACAGCGGTGAATGGCTACGGTGGTCGCTACAGAAGTGGCGGACATTATTCCTGAACCATGGCTGTATCCAATTCCGGATCATGGTCGTGGCGCCTCGAGGCCGGGGCGCCGGAGATGACCCAGCCGAGGCACCGGTTTAATCCGCGGCGGCTCACCGCGATGGTGGCAACGACCGGGTCACACAGAGGTGGTAGCAACCCGCGGCGCGGCCCGAGATGCAGCAGAGGAGGAGGCCAGCATGATGGCGGCGATGGCTCAAGCACGAGGCCTGGGCGGCTTGGCGCGAGTGGTTCGACGGGCCGGCGCTGTGAGGCATCCGGTGAGCCGACAGAGTTGCGGCAGAGGAGACGAGGCGACAACAGTGACTTGGCGGGTCGAGTGGCCGGTTCGAGGCGGCGGCGAGGCGAGCCATCTTGCCGCCGACGAGGTGGAAGTGGCCGCGCGGTGGCTGGCGGTTGACGAGGCACCGGCGGGTCAAGGCTGCGCTAAGGGCACAACAGCCCGGGTCGCGCTCGGAGCTGTGGTGATGGATCTGACCGAAGGCGAGGTCGAGACTTGATAAGGCAGCTGGCTTTTCTTTATATATATTTTTTTCAAGATCCGGTTGACTCTCCGCTTCAGGGGAGGAAAGTGGCCACTTCTAAATTTTTGCTTAAACTATGAACCGCCGTATCTGCCAATTGCGATTGGAAACAACTCTTCAGACTTGATTTTGGCCTGTCTTGGGATTGGACACATTTATCTCAGCGAGTCTCTGTTGATTCTAAAGAAAACGCACGGGCCAGGAATGATGGCAATGTTAAGTCCCCGGGCCGTACGAAAATAACCTCTTCATGATCTGTTTAACTAAACACACGCGGACGTTGTCCCGCCGTCTCATGGCGTTCCTTGATTAAAAACCAGTGGGTTTCACCGACGCACAACTGCTTAAAATTTTGATCTAGGATTCGATTGAATTGCTTGTCGAGTAACCCTAATCTCTCGAATTCTTCTTTATCCATTTGATCGCGAGCTTCTCGATCCTTGAAAGATCCCTCCAAGAACTCAACACCACCGTGCATAGGCCCTACGGTGGGCGCCAACTATCGTTGAATTGTCACGGCAGATGTCCTAGTGTGAGGACTTAGTCGTGAGGCCAACACATCTATGTGGTAGCTTGAGAGGGGTTGATCCGAATCGAGAGACGCAACACGCAAGACAATGATTTAGACAGCTTCAGGCCCCGGGAAACATCATCCAGTAACAACCCTACATGTTGTTTGTGGCTAGATCTCATTATCATCATGAGGGAGTCGCCGTATCTCCGGTTCTCCTAGTTGTGTCTAGACTTAACGATTATTCAACTTGTCCCTCTTGGGGTGCCCTGCCCCTCCTTATATAAGTTGAAGGGCGGGTTACATGTAGAGTCCAACTCGGACTTAAGACTTAACTATTCTGACTTCTCTTCACGGGCTTCTCTCCATGGGCTTCTCACCATGGGCTTCTTAATGTTTTGGGCTTCTTAACTGTCTGGCTTAAACAATCTGCCGGCTTACCGTAAACAATCTGCCGGCTTACAATCTACCAACTTAAGATCTGGCTTAAACAATCTGTCGGCTTATAGTAAACAATCTGCCGGGTCTTACCAATGAAATATCAAGTCCCAGCCGGGTCATATCTCCGGTCGGGTCATACCGCGGGGTATATCTCCGACACTACTGACTCGTAGTAGCACGCTTCGCACTTCGGAAACTCTATCATGAACAAACAGTAGCATACATAAGCACTCAAGCATAAGATGCAAGGGTAAAACTCAAATGAAAATATCCAAACTTAAAGTTCAACTGAAGAGCTTCGATTTGCAAAAAGAATCAATCTAATCGAAGCTGCGAAACTCAAACTGCGATCAAAAGAAGTTCAAATTCAAATCTTCTTGCAACCAAATTTTAATTTGTCAAAATCATGTTCAAGTTGATTATCTGGAAAGAGGGAAACAAGACGAAGATTTTGGCGTTGGCTTCACTGGATTTGGACGAACGAGCAAAAAGTTGCGAATGTTTGAAGATCAAGGACTAATGTGTGAGAAAAATATTTGCGGATAGGTCCTTGGCCGAAAATAAAATAAAAGGGAAAACCTAAAGAATGAACGTTCGCTACTAAACCATAACGAACGAAAACGTTCGCTACCGCGGATTAACGGACGAACGTTCGCAAATTAGAACCGAACGTAAAAACCGAGAAAAACCCTAACCCTAAAAAAATGAAAAATAAAACCGGATCGGTTTTTACCGGTTAACCGGACTTGACTGGTGGTGGCAACGGCAATGGCAGTGGCGCGGCGGCTCCGGCGAGACGGCGGGGCGGGGTGACGCGGGGCTGCGGGGCAGGGCGGCGGTGCGGCTAAAGGGCGGCAGCGGCGGCGGCTCGACTCGGTGGCGGGCTGCGGCGGCGGGGTGGGGAGAGGAGGCGGCGGGGTGGGCGGGCTTATAAAGGACGAGAGGGGGGGTCTGCCTTGGGCGAGGGGCGGCGGGGTGACGTGGGCTGCCGCCCGGCTCGGCTGGGCCTTCGGCCCAGTTGGGCGGCGAACTTTTTTTAATAAATAATTTTCTCCCAAAATAAAATCCTAATAAAATATAAAAGAAATTCTAGAAATACCAGAAATAATTTTCGCCGTCTAAACCTAATATTTAGAACAAGGTGAACATTTTCCTGGCCTAAAAGGCAATTTTCAAAAATGCATATTTTTCTAATTCAAATAAAATAGCGAATAAAATGCAAATAAATTATAAATTTTATTTTAAAATTTCTCTCCAATATTCCTTTATTTTGAAGAAGTGATATTATATTCTCTCATTTGTTTTTATTATTGGAAATAATTGGAGAGAATATATTAAAATCAAATTGATCCTCTTTTCAAATTTGAGAAAAATTCAAATATGAAAATGAATGAAATCCCCAACTCTCTCCTTGGGTCCTTGAGTTGCTTAAGATTTCTAGGATCACAACCGAAATGCAAAAAAAAATATGATATGCATATGATGACCTATGTATAACATCCAAATTGAAAATTGGGATGTTACAAACCTACCCCCCTTAAGATGAATCTCGCCCTCGAGATTCGGATTGGCTAGAAATTTTTTTGTGGGTGGTCTTTCCGTAGGTCTTCTTCTCGTTCCCAGGTGGCTTCATCCTCGTTATGCTGGCTCCACTGAATTTTACAAAACTAGATAACCTTGTTGCGAGTAACTCGGATGGCAAACTCGAGAATCTTGACGGGTTTCTCCTCGTAGGTTAGGTCACTCCAACTGAATGGCTTTCAGGGGCACTGTATCTCTCAGAGGAATATCGGCCATCTCAGCATGGCACTTCTTCAACTGGGAAACATGAAACACATCATGAACTCTTGACAATCCTTTGGGTAATTCCAACTTGTAGGCAACTTCTCCCATACGTTCCAAAACTTGGTATGGTCCTACAAATCTCAGGGCTAACTTTCCCTTAACTCCAAATCGTTTAACTCCTCGGAGTGGTGACACACGAAGATATGCTATGTCTCCAATCTCATAGACTACCTCCTAGCGTTTAGTATCGGCATAACTCTTCTGCCTGGACTGAGCTACCATTAGTCTATCTCGAATCAACTTGACTTTCTCTTCAGACTCTTTGATCAAATGTGGTCCAAACAACTGAAGGTCTCCAACTTCATCCCACATCAACGGTGTCCTGCACCTCCTTCCATATAAAGCTTCGAAAGGGGCCATCTTCAAACTAGCCTGATAACTGTTGTTGTATGAGAACTCTGCGTAAGGCAAATTATCGTCCCAACTAGATCCATAATCTAGCGCACAAGCTCTCAACATGTCCTCTAGAATCTGATTTACTCTCTCGGTCTGTCCATCTGTCTGCGGATGAAAGGCTGCACTGAACTCTAGCCTAGTACCCAAAGTCTGGTGCAGCTGATTCCAAAACTTTGAGGTAAACTGTGTTCCTATATCTGATACGATGGTCCTCGGAACTCCATGCAGACATACGATCCTAGTCATATATATCTTTGCCAACTTCGCGCTTGTATATGTGGTTTTCACGAGGATAAAGTGAGCCACTTTGGTCAAGCAATCAACTACTACCCAGATTGAGTTATATCCCGATCGGGTCCTAGGTAATCCGGTGATGAAATCCATGCCAATTTTATCCCACTTCCATTCGGGTATCAGCATAGGCTATAATAATCCGGCTGGCCTCTGATGTTTTGCCTTTACTCTCTGACATACATCGCATAATGCTACATACTCGGCAATATCCTTCTTCATACATGTCCACCAGAAACATTCCTTCAAATCCAAATACATCTTGGTGTTTCCGAGGTGAATCGAGTATGGTGAGTCATGGGCTTCCTGAAGTATTAACTTCCTGATCTCCGCGTTATTGGGCACATAAACATGATCCTCAAACCACAAAGTTTCGTGCTCATACTCAAAGAAACCTTTGGCTTTTCCTTTGCTCATCTTCTCCTTTATCTCAGCGATTTCCTTATCATCCTTTTGAGCTTCTCGAATCTTTCCCAATAAGGTAGACTGAACCTCCATTGCTGCAACAAAACCTCTTGGAACTATCTCCAACCGAAGTTCCTTGAGATCGTCTACTAATTCCCGCGGTAATCCTCCGCTTACGAGGGTATTGACATAACTCTTGCGGCTCAAAGCGTCTGCTACGACATTAGCCTTTCCTGGATGATAATGCAACTTCATATCGTAATCCTTTATTAGCTCCAACCATCTCCTCTGCCTGAGATTCAGATCCTTCTGCGTGAAAGTATACTTCAAACTCTTATGATCCGTGTATACATCACATCGGTTTCCAATCAGAAAATGTCTCCAGGTCTTGAGCGCATGCACTACAGCTGCTAACTCCAAATCATGCATGGCATAATTCAACTCGTGAGGTCTAAGCTTTCGTGAGGCATATGAAACAACTCTTCTGTCTTGCATAAGTACACCTCCAAGTCCCAAGCGAGAAGCGTCACAATACACTTGGAAATCCTTGCGTATATCCGGAAGAATTAGTACTGGGGCTGTAAACAAATGTTTCTTCAACTCCTGAAAACTAGCCTCACGATCTTCGGTCCATTTGAACTTGGTGTCCTTCTTCAACAACTCTATCATGGGTATCACAAACTTCGAAAAAATCTTAATGAATCTCCTATAATATCCCACGAGTCCCAAAAAACTACGAATCTCTCCAGCTGAGGTGGGTGCCAACCACTCAGTGACAGACTGAACCTTGGTAGGGTCTACGACTATACCTTCTCCTAATATAACATGTCTAAGAAATCCAACTTCCTTCAACCAAAACTCACACTTGCTAAACTTGGCATACAGCCGGTGTTCCCTGAGCTTCTCAAGAACCAAGCGCAAGTGTTCCTTGTGTTCCTCTTCATTCTTCGAGTACACCAAAATATCATCAATGAATACCACAACAAACTTGTCCAAAAACTCCATGAACACCTTGTTCATCATACTCATAAAATAGGCAGGGGCATTAGTCAATCAAAAAGACATGACCGTGTACTCCTATAGCCCATACCGTGTGGTAAAAGTTGTCTTAGGTTTATCCTGTTCTCGGATCTTCAACTGGTGGTATCCTGATCGAAGATCAATCTTGGAGAATACTTTATCTCCTTGCAACTAGTCAAACAGATCATTGATCATCGGTAGTGGATACTTGTTCTTGATCGTCACTTCATTCAAAGCTCGATAATCAACCACCATTCTCAAAGATCCATCCTTCTTCTCAACTAAGAGCACTGGGCCCCCCCACGGTGATGAATTAGGTCAGATATAACCTTTCTCCAATGACTCCTTAATCTGCTTCTTAATTTCCTCCAGATCATTTGCGGGCATCTGATACGGTCTCTTCGATATTGGTCCGGTGCCTGGCAACAGCTCTATCAAAAACTCTATGTCTCGATCTGGGGGCATGCATGGTAATTCCTCTGGAAATATATCCGGGTAATCCTTCACAACAGGCAGTTTTTCCTGAACAACTCCCAAGAGAGAATTCACTTGGGTCCTCCTTGGCGCATGCCTAGACACATACTTGATCCTTTTTCCCTCCGGGGTGGTGAGTAGAATTGACTTACTAGCACAATCGGTATTTCCTCCATACATTGGTAGCCAATCCATGCCTAGTATCGCATCCAATCCTTGTGACTCCAAGACTATTAGGTCTGAGGGGAAAACATGCCTACCTATGGTCAATGGCATCTGAAAACATCCTCTGCTTGCCATATACTCCGATCCAGGTGAGCTTACTAACATAGGTGTCTTAAGAACTTTGGTGGGAAACTTATACTTATCCACAAATCTCCTTGATATGTATGAATGTGATGCACCAGTATCAAAAAGAACTATTGCAGTAAATGACTTAATCAAAAACTTACCTATAAGTGCATCTGGCTGTTCTTCAACCTCCTCCACGTTAACGTGATTCACTTGTCCTCTGGTGATGGGGTTGGGATTCTTCCCAGAGTTTCCATTTCCGTTGCCATTCTTCAACTCTGAGCAATCATTGGCGTAGTGTCCAGTCTTCCTGCACTTGTAACAGGTGACATGACTCAGGTCCTTCTTAGCGGGTGTTGCTGGATTGGAGTGGTTCTGGTTGTTGCTTCCTCCATTCCCATTCCCATTCTTAGGGCCATTGTGGTTATGTGTGCTTACTCCGTCATGAATATGCCCTCCATGGTTATGGGTGTAACCTCTGGAGTTAGGGGTAAAGCGAGGCTTCTACTGAGCTCCAGAATTGTACTTCCCCTGTCCATACTTCTGTTTGCGGCTCTTTTTTCTACTGCTGCTTACTTTCAATCATAAGGGCCCTGTCTACCAACTTCTGGTAGTTAGTGAATGTTGCCACCATCAACTGCATACTTATCTCATCATTCAGCCCTTCCATAAACTTCTCCTACTTCACGGCATCTATGGCCACATTATCTGGGGCATAGCGAGCTAACTTACTAAACTCATCTATGTACTGCCCCACAGTACGATTTCCCTGGCTTAAGTTGTGAAACTCATGCTTCTTCATACTCATTGCTCTAGTTGAGACATGGGCTGTGCGGAAATCTTGCTGAAACTGATCCCATGTGACATTGGCTATGGGAAAAGTGGCAGTGTAATTCTCCCACCATGAGGCTGCGGGTCCATCCAATTGATGTGCGACAAAACGCACCTTCTCAACATCTGTGCAACCTGCGGTGGTCAGCTCCCTTCCAATCCCGCGGAGCCAGTCATCAGCAACAATCGGCTTGGTGCTACTGGAAAACACCGGCGGATTTAACCTCAGAAAATGGGCTAAATTCTCAACTGAAGGTGGTGGCGGTGGGTTGTTATTGTTGTTGTTGTTGTTGCCTTGGTTCTGGACTAGCAACTGCATCAAGGCATTCTGTTGTTGGATCAACTGGGTGAGCTCCGGTGGGAAGACAAATCTGCGGTCACGTCTCAGAGGCATCTAGTAGGCTTAGAGGGGAGAGATTAGAATAGAGTGAGGTCTAAGGAGAAAATCACTACCCATATGCACATGAGACAAACACATTCATTATCACACCACTCAATTCAAAACAAGGGCATACAATCGATCTAGCTAGCGTTACAAAATACTCAGACTACTACTATATACATGGGGGAATACTATTAATAATATGGTGGTAAACTAGAAATTTTGATCGGAAGAAGACTCCATGATATCTGCTCCAGCTTCGTCTTCATAATCATCATCACTGTCGGGGTCGGAGTCGGTGTCGTCGGAGATGATGTAGTCCTTGGGATGGTTGTCCTCTCCTGGCGCGGGGTCTCCCATGAATATTACTAGCTTCTGCGACAGGTCTTCATTCTTCTCCAGTAGTACAACAATTTCCTCTTCATATCCATCGCGTGTAGACTTGAGTTCCTCTTCTAGCTCCATGTTCTTGGTTATCGCCTTCTTCAGGTCTATCATGCTGGCACACATCTGGTTCTCCTGTCAACGAATGTGTTGGTTTAACTCCTAGATGTAGGCTGCAATGGACGTGTCCCTCCTGGTGCAAATCATCTCCCATTGCTCATCTCGTTGTCCACATATCTGGTAGATGGTGTCCTTAAGATCCTGTGGTAAACTTCGTCGATGCGTCCCATGGTGATGTGAGCTGCCATGCTCTTTCCTAGACTCCAGGTTGGTGCATAAAAGGAAAACTCTATGGGCTCAGTAACTGGTGTGGATGTCCTTCCTGGAACATGTACTCAAATTGTCCAGCGCTCTTCTTCCGGTAGAGTGGTGGTGTAGGTCCCGGTGAAGCTTGGTATTCCGACGTTCAGGTATCTAGTGGCTTCCTTCAAGTGTCGTCCAAAAGGGGTGTCTTCATCCGGTTGAGAAAACTTGTTCCTTGGGTCCGCCATCTATAGAGTGGAAAGGGGAGAAGAGTCAGAAATGAGTAGATAAGAGTGTCCTATGGCTCATCTTAGTGGTCGCGTCCAACAGTCAGCGTGTGCTCTGACACCATCTTGTAGCGATTCGACCTCAAACGGTCAAATCTCTGTGTATAAGTGTCATCCCTGGATCGGTAATGCTGACACACACATTACTCGAGGGTTTATAATAGAGTTCAATCACACACTTATTACATCGATTGTCTTAAAAGAGAGTACTTATTACAATAATATGGCTAAAGGCCATCTAAATAAGATAATAGTGGAAGCTTCGAGGGTAAATGAGTCCATCAACTCCAACGGCATAGCTAAGTGCATGACAACGACCTAGCGCACCTTACTCTTCGTCTGAAAACTCTGCAACACAATACGTCGCAGCCTGTGTAGGTCAGCACATGGAATATGCTGGCAAGATAACACTAAAGAGCAATGAACAAGTAACAGCTATAACTATATGCATATATGGCTGGTGGACGCTCTATGGTTATCTTTTTGCGAAAAGCTAGGTTTTCCCTACAACAAAGGAATATATTTTATTTAACTACAAAGTTTGTTGAAAAACATTAAGAATGGTAACCCCATCTCAATCCCAAATTAATAATCAATAACACAACAAGTTAATTAAGTAAAGTGATGAAATCAACATAGAAATTCAAGCACCAGATACTCAAGATGTCTATAACCGGTGACATGGCTAACCATGATTAGTTTATACACTCTGCAGAGGTTTGCGCACTTTTCCCCACAAGACCCGATCTCCTCCATTGAATTTCTCGCACTGCATGATGTTTGAGAAACGGATGACCGAGACACAGTCTTTCTGAAGAGGTCCCCTTAACCGATAGATAGGCCGGTACACCTACAATCCCCTACATCTGCTAGCCCATCATGGAAAGGTTTACCACAACTTACTCAACTATGCCAGAGCCCATAGTGTCTTGTGGCTGCACACGAAAGTTTCCAGCATGAATAACATAATGATCCCTTTGAGCCTGGGTGGTGAACCATAGGAAAAATCACACGGATACCCCGGGATTCTCCTTTGGACAACACTGGATTTCCCCAGGTGCCCACAAACCAATCCACCCAGAGGTATGTTAAAGTAACCACCTTAAGTAAACCCTTAGTTCATAATAATACTCACAACTATCATGAATCACTCAAACCAAACCACGTCTATGAGCATAGCATATCAAAGTATAATAAGCATAACATAGTAACTCCCAAGGTTTGAATAAAAGGGCAATAGGTACTACCTCAACAACTACTTCCCAAATACCCACATGTTAAATAGATCCTACTCATGCATTGTTTGACGATTGAGACTAATGCATAAAAACTGGGTAATAAGGGATATGATCAAAGTGTTAATTGCCTTGCTGACGATCTGAAAACCCTAGTGACTCGTAGTAGCACGCTTCACACTCCGGAAACTCTATTGTGAATAAACAATAGCATACATAAGCATTCAAGCATAAGATACAAGGGTAAAACTCAAATGAAAAGATCCAAACTGAAAGTTCAACTGAAGGGCTTCGATTTGCAAAAAGAATCTATCGAATCGGAGCTGCGAAACTCAAACTGCGATCAAAAGAAGTTCAAATTCAAATATGCTTGCAACCAAATTTTAATTTGTCAAAATCATGTTCAAGTTGATTATCTGGAAAGAGAGAAACAAGACGAAGATTTTGGTGTTGGTTTCACTGGATTTGGATGAACGAGCAAAAAGTTGCGAAGGTTTGAAAATCAGGGGCTAATCTATGAGAAAAATATTCGCGGTTAGGTTCCTGGCCGAAAATAAAATAAAAAGAAAAACCTAACGAACAAACGTTCGCTACGAAACCATAATGAACGAAAATGTTCTCTACCGCGGATTAACGGATGAACGTCCGCAAATTAGAACTGAACGTAAAAAACGAGAAAAACCCTAACCCTAAAAAAATAAACCGAGAGAAAACCAGAAAATAAAACCGGATCAGTTTTTACCGGTTAACCGGACTTGACCGGCGGCGGCAACGGCAACGGCAACGACGCAGCGGCTCCGGCGAGACGGTAGGGTGGGGCGACGCGGGGCTGCGGGGCAGGGCGGTGGTGCGGCGGCGAGGCGACACGGCTAAAGGGCGGCGGCGGCTCGGCTCAGTGGCGGGCTGCGGTGGCGGGGTGGGGTGAGGAGGCGGCGGGGTGGGGTGGGCTTATGAAGGCCGAGAGGGGGGTCTGCCTTGGGAGAGGGGGCGGCGGGGTGACGTGGGCTGTCGCCCGGCTCGGCTGGGCCTTCGGCCCAGTCGGGCGACGAACTTTTTTTAAAATAAATAAATTTCGCCCAAAAGAAAATCCTAATAAAATATAAATTCTAAAAATACCATAAACAATTTTCACCGTCTAAACCTAATATTTAGAACAAGGTGAACATTTTTCTGGCCTAAAAATGCAATTTTCAAAAATGCATATTTTTCTAATTCAAATAAATTATGAATTTGATTTTAAAATTTCTTCTCCAATATTCTTTCTTTTGAAGAAGTCATATTATCTTCTCTCATTTATTTTCATTATTGGAAATAATTGGAGAGAATATATTAAAATCAAATTGATCATCTTTTCAAATTTGAGAAAAAAAATCAAATATGAAAATGAATGAAATCTCCAACTCTCTCCTTGGGTCCTTGAGTTGGTTAAGATTTCTAGGATCACAACCAAAATGCAAATAAAATATGATATGCATGTGATGACCTATGTATAACATCCAAATTGAAAATTGGGATGTTACAATGTGTGCCAGGAGGGCATATCCCCGACGGTTTCTGGGTCGTGTGAGAAGGACCCCCAATCGCCCACACTCACTTGGCAACGGCTCCAAATGCCGTCGCGGAAAGGGGTTAAAACTGGTTTTATAGCACCTTGTTGTACCAGTGACTTCTTCTATTTCCCTTCTTTCATTCATATGCGTATCATTTTCATGGTCTAGCAAATATTGTTCTAAAGGATTGGTAGGAGGTACGGCAATAGAAGCAAGACCAATAATTTCATCCTTACTAGGCAATTATTTATCATGGGATTGTCTACGAAATTTAGAGAAATTAAAATCATGAGACATATCCCCTAAACCAATAGTAACAATATCTTTCTCACAGTATATCTTAGTATTAACAGTGTTCAAGAAAGGTCTACCAAATATAATGGGACAAAAGTTATCTTGTGGGGAACCAAGAACAAGAAAATCAGTAGGGTATTTAATTTTCCCACACAAGACTTCGACATCTCTAACAATCCCAATTGGTGATATAGTATCTCTATTCGCAAGCTTAATAGTAACATCAATATCTTCTATCTCAGCAGATGCAATATCATTCATAATTTCTTCATACAAGGTATAAGGAATTGCACTCACACTAGGACCCACATCACATAAGCCATGATAATAATGATCTCCTATTTTTACAGAAACAACAGGCATGCCAACAACAGGTCTATGTTTATCTTTCATATCGGGTTTAGCAATTCTAGCAGCTTCATCACAGAAATAAATAACATTCCCATCAATATTATCAACCAAGAGATCTTTAACCATAGCAATACTAATTTCAACTTTAATTTGCTGAGGGGGTGTAGGTGTTCTAGTATAACTCTTACGAACCACAATTGAAGCTTTAGCATGATCCTTTATTCTAACAGGAAAAGGTGGTTTCTCAATATAAGCAGTAGGAATAATAGGATCAACATTATAAGTAATAGTCTCTTCAACATTAATAGGCTCAACTACTTTAACTTAAATGGGAGGATGATATTTAAACCACTTCTCCTCGGGAAGATCAATATGAGTAGCAAAGGATTCACAGAAAGAAGCTACTATCTCAGAGTCATGTCCATATTCAGTGCTAAATTCATGAAAAGCATCGGTATCCATAAAAGATTTAACACAATCAAACTTAAGGTTTATACCTGACTCCTTAGCTTCATCGAGTTCCCAATCTTCAGAGTTGTGTTTAATTCTTTCCAATAAATCCCATTTGAATTCAATATCCTTCTTCATATAGGAACCGGCACACAAAGCATCGAGCATGGATCGATCATTATGAGTAAGCATTTTTGAATAATAATTTCTCTTAAGAGCTCATGATTGGAGCATGAATATAACATTGACTTAAGCCTCCCCCAAGATTGAGCGATACTTTCTCCTTCACGAGCCCAAAAATTATATATATAATTCCGATCACGATGAACCAGATGCATAGGATAAAACTTCCGATGAAATTCCAATTTCAACCGATTGTAGTTCCAGGATCCAATATCATCACATAGCCTATACCATGTCAATGCCTTTCCCTTCAAATATAAAGGGAATACCTTCTTCTTGACAACATCCTCGGGCATACCTACAAGCTTAAATAATCCAAAAACTTCATCCAAATAGATTAGGTGCATATCAGGATGTAATGTTCCATCTCCTACATAAGGATTAGCTAGCAGTTTCTCTATCATACCCGAAGGAATTTCATAATAAATATTTTCAGTAGGTGCAGTAGGTTGAGGAGCAACTCTTTGCTCTTTCGGTCGAGGTGAAGATACC
This sequence comes from Triticum urartu, assembly GCF_003073215.2. NCBI lineage: Eukaryota > Viridiplantae > Streptophyta > Magnoliopsida > Poales > Poaceae > Triticum > Triticum urartu. Next base: position 480,182,817 of record NC_053025.1, read on the forward strand.
CTGAAAGAGCCCCTCAAAGGATTATTTTCCATAGTAACAAGTGACAGTAAATTTGAGCACGCTATATAAATGTTTCCTTACCGAATTCCACTTACCAAAGGCGCTTCACCCCCCGGCAACGGTGCCAGAAAAGAGTCTTGATGACCCACAAGTATAGGGGATCTATCGTAGTCCTACTGATAAGTAAGAGTGTCGATCCCAATGAGGAGCGGAAGGAAATGACAAGTGGTCTCCAGCAAGGTATTCTCTGCAAGCACTGAAATTATCGGTAACAGATACTTGTGTGATAAGATAAATCGTAACGGGTAACAAGTAACAAAAGTAAACAAGGTGTAGCAAGGTGGCCCAATCCTTTTTGTAGCAAAGTACAAGCCTGGATGAACTCTTATATAAAGCAAAGTGCTCCCGAGGACACATGGAAATTGTTGTCAAGTTAGTTTTCATCATGCTCATATGATTCACGTTTGTTACTTTGATAATTTGATATGTGGGTGGACCGGTGCTTGGGTGCTGCCCTTCCTTGGACAAGCCTCCCACTTATGATTAACCCTCTCGCAAGCATCCACAACTATGAAATAAGAATTAAGGTAAACCTAACCATAGCGTCAAACATATGGATCCAAATCAGCCCCCTTACGAAGCAACGCATAAATTAGGGTTTAAGCTTCTGTCACTCTAGCAACCCATCATCTACTTATTACATCCAAATGCCTTCCCCTAGGCCCAAATAATGGTGAAGGGTCATGTAGTCGACGCTCACATAACACCACTAGAGGAGAGACACCATACATCTCATCAAAATATCGAACGAATACCAAATATACAAGATTACTTATAACAACACTTCTCCCACGTCCTCAGGAACAAACATAACTACTCACAAAACATATTTATGATCAAGATCAGAGGAGTGATAATTATCATTAAGGATCTGAAAATATAATCTTCCACCGGATAAACCAACTAGCATCAACTACAAGGAGTAATCAACACTACTAGCAACCCACATGTACCTATCTGTGGTTTTGAGAGAAAGATCGGATACAAGAGATGAACTAGGGTTTGGAGAAGAGATGGTGCTGGTGAATATGTTCATGGAGATTGACCCCCTCTCGATGAGAGGATCATTGGTGATGACGATGGCAATGATTTCCACCTCATGGAGGGAAGTTTCCCCGGCAGAACAACCCTGCCGGAGCCCTAGATTAGTTCTTCCCAGGTTCCGACTCGAGACGGCGGCGCTTCGTCCCGAAAGCTTCCTTCTTATTTTTTCAAGGTCAAAACACACCATATAGCAGAAGATGGGCGTCATAGGCCTGCCAGGGGGCCCACAAGGACGGGAGGCGAGCCCAGGGGTAGGGCGCGCCCTCCACCCTTGTGACTGGCTGGTGGCCCCCCTCTGCTTCTTGCTTCGCCCAATATTTTTTATATATTCCAAAAATATTCTCCGTGAAGTTTCAGGACTTTTGGAGTTGTGTAGAATAGGTCTCTAATATTTACTCCTTTTCCAGTCCAGAATTCCAGCTGACGGCATTCTCCCTCTTCGTGGAAACCTTATAAAATAAGAGAGGAAAGACATAAGTATTGTCATATAATGTGTAATAACAGCCCATAATGCAATAAATATCAATATAAAAGCATGATGCAAAATGGACGTATCACAAGTGCATGATCATGCAAAGCAATATGACAATGATGGTATGTGTCATAATAAACGGAACAGTGGAAGTTGCAAGGAAATATGTCTCGAAATGGCTATGGAAATACCATAATAGGTAGGTATGGTGGCTATTTTGAGGAAGGTTAAATGGTGGGTTTAATGCACAAGCGAAAGTTGCACGGTACTAGAGAGGCTAGCAATGGTGGAAGGGTGAGAGTGCGTATAATCCATGGACTCATCATTAGTCATAAAGAACTCACATACTAATTGCAAAAAATTATTAGCCATCGAAACAAAGTACTACACGCATGCTCCTAGGGGGATAGGTATGAAAAGACCGTCGCTCGTCCCCGACCGCCACTCATAAGGAAAACAATCAAAAAAATAAATCATGCTCCAACTTCATCACATAACAGTTCATCATATGTGCATGCTACGGGAATCACAAACTTTAACACAAGTATTTCTACCAATCCATAATTACTCACTAGCATGAATCTTATATCACCATCTTTATATCTCAAAACAAATGCAAGGAATCAAACTTCTCATAAATTCAATGCTCTTTAAATGAAAGTTTTCATTATATCCCTCTTGGATGCCCATCATATTAGGACCAAATTCATAACCTAAGAAAATTGCCATACTATTTATAAGACTCTCAAAATAATATAAGTGAAGCATGAGAGTAAATGACAAACTGCTCCAAAAGGATATAAGTGAAGATCAATGAGTAGTTGAGTAATTATGTAGTTATGTGAGGACGCTCTCTCTCATTTAAGATTTTAGATCTTAATATATTATTCAAACAGCAAGAAAAACAAAATAAAATTACATTTTAAGAATAGCACATATCATGAGAAGAAGCAAAACTTAGGCTCAATCGAGGCTAACCGATCATTGTTGAAGAAAAAAGGTGGGATGCCAACCGGGCCATCGCAAAGCTTAGATGCTTGAGACTTCTTGAAATATTAATTAGGGATGCCTTGGGCATCCCCAAGCTAGAGCTTTTGTGTCTCCTTAATTCCTTTTATATCACGGTTTCCCTAAATCTTAAAAACTTCGTCCACACAAAACTCAACAAGAACTCATGAGATAAGTTAGTATAAATAAATGCAATAACCTTGTTATTCTCTACTGTAGCAAATCACTAAAATTATTATTTAACATTGCATACTAAATGCCTCTGCATATTTAATATTCCTACCCTCAAATAGCATCATTAAACAAGCAAACATATGCAAACAATGCAATCCTAACAGTAATCTGTCTGAACAGAATAGTGTGTAAAGAATGCAAGAGGAATCATACTTCACTAACTCAAAAAATTCTGAAAAATTACCACACAGTAGAAAATTTGTTGCTACTCATTGTGTAAACATTTCAAAATTTTATCACATTATGACTTTCCATAAGAATTCAGACAATGATAGAAAAGTTTTTGTTTTCAAAACAGCAACATATAGACTTGCAAAATAAGCATAGTAAAGGCTATACTTGACCTTTTTATTGAAAGAAAAGATGCAAAACATTATTCTAAATAACAGCAAGGAAATCCAGATAAAATACAATGACGGTCCAAGCAAAACTCGTACCATGTGGTGAATAAAAATATAGCCTCAAGTAATTTTATCGATGGATTGAAGACAAAAGAGGGGATGCCATCCTGGGCATCCCCATGCTTAGTTGCTTGGGTATTCCTTGAATATTACCTTAGGGTGCCTTGGGCATCCCCAAGCTTAGGCTCTTGCCACTCATTATTCCGTATTCCATCGAAACTTAAGCCAAAACTTGAAAACTTCACAACACAAAACTCAACAGAAAAGTCGTAAGCTCCGTTAGTATAATAAAGCAAATTACCACTTAGGTATTGTTGTGAACTCATTATAAATTTATGTTGGTGTTATATCTACTATATTTCAACTTCTCCATGGTTCATACCTGCTATCTCTTGAGCATGCATTGGTTTTCCCTTGAAGAGGAAAGGGTGATGCAACAAAGTAGCGTAAATATTTTCCTCAGTTTTGAGAACCAAGGTATCAATCCAGTAGGAGACAATGCACAAGTCACCTAGTACCTGCACAAACAATCAAGAACCTTGCAACAAACGCGATAAAGGGGTTGTCAATACCTTCACGGTCACTAGCAAAAGTGAGATCTAATAAAGATAGTAAAGTAAATATTTTTGGTATTTTTGTTGTATAGATTGGAAAGTAAAGATTGCAATATAGTAAACGAGATGCGATGTAAATAAAAGAGATGTAGTATAATAAGAAAGAGACCCGGGGGCCATAGGTTTCACTGGTGGCTTCTCTCAAGATAGCATGTATTACAGTGGGTGAACAAATTACTGCCGAGCAATTGATAGAAAAGTGCATAGTTATGAAGATATCTAAGGCAATGATCATGAATATAGGCATCACGTTCGTGTCAAGTAGATCGAAACAATTCTGCATCTACTACTATTACTCCACACATCGACCGCTATCCAGCATGCATCTAGAGTATTAAGTTCATAAGAACAGAGTAATGCATTCAGAAAGATGACATGATGTAGAGGGATAAACTCAAGCAATATGATATAAACCCCATCTTTTTATCCTCGCTAGCAACAATACAATACGTGCCTTTCTGCCCCTACTGTCACTGGGAAAGGACACCGCAAGATTGAACCCAAAGTTAAGCACTTCTCCCATTGCAAGAAAGATCAATCTAGTAGGCCAAACTAAACCGATAATTCGAAGAGACTTGCAAAGATATCAAATCATGCATATAAGAATTCAGAGAAGAACCAAATAATATTCATAGATAATCTTGTTGATAAACCCACAATTCATCGGATCTCGGCAAACACATCGCAAAAGAGTATTACATCGAATAGATCTCCAAGAACATCGAGGAGAACTTTGTATTGAGAATCAAAGAGAGAGTAGAAGCCATCTAGCTAATAACAATGGACCCGAAGGTCTGTGGTAAACTACTCATGCTTCATCGGAGAGGCTATGGTGTTGATGTAGAAGCCCTCCGTGATTGACACCCCCTCTGGCGGATCGCCGGAAAAGGCCCCAAGATGAGATCTCATGGGCATAGAAGGTTGCGGCAGTGGAAAAGTGGTTTCGTGGATCTCTGCGATGTTTCTAGGGTATAAGAGTATATATAGGCGGAAGAGGTACGTCGGTGGAGCTACGAGGGGCCCATGAGGGTGGGGGCGCGCCTACCCCCTGGGCGCGCCCTCCTGCCTCATGGCCACCTCGTGGAGTTCCAGATTTCTACTCCAAGTCTTCTGGATTACTTTCAGTCCAAGAAATATCATCGCGAAGGTTTCATTCTGTTTGGACTCTGTTTGGTATTCCTTTTCTGCGAAACTATAAAATAGGCAAAAAAACAAAAACTGGCACTGGGCCTCCGGTTAATAGGTTAGTCCCAAAAATAATATAAAAGAGCATACTAAATCCCATTAAACATCCAAAACAGATAATATAATAGCATGGAACAATCAAAAATTATAGATACGTTGGAGACGTATCAAGCATCCCCAAGCTTAATTCCTGCTCGTCCTTGAGTAGGTAAATGATAAAAACATAATTTTTGATGTGGAATGCTACCTAACATAATTATCAATGTAATTTTCTTTATTTTGGCATGAATGTTCAGATCCGAAAGATTCAAGACAAAAGTTTAATATTGACATAAAAACAATAATACTTCAAGCATACTAATAAAGCAATCATGTCTTCTGAAAATAACATGGCCAAAGAAAGCTATCCCTACAAAATCATATAGTCTGGCTATGCTCTATCTTCATGACACAAAATATTTAAATCATGCACAACCCCGATGACAAGCCAAGCAATTGTTTCATACTTTTGATGTTCTCAAACCTTTTTAATCTTCACGCAATACATGAGCATGAGCCATGGACATAGCACTATAGGTGGAATAGAGGTGGTTGTGGAGAAGACAAAAAGGAGAAGATAGTCTCACGTCAACTAGGCGTATCAAGGGGCTATGGATATGCCCATCAATAGATATCAATGTGAGTGAGTAGGGATTGCCATGCAACGGATGCACTAGAGCTATAAGTGTATGAAAGCTCAAAAAGAAACTAAGTGGGTGTGCATCCAACTCGCTTGCTCACGAAGACCTAGGGCATTTTGAGGAAGCTCGTCATTGGAATATACAAGCCAAGTTCTATAATGAAAAATTCCCACTAGTATATGAAAGTGACAACATAGGAGGCTCTCTATCATGAAGATCATGGTGTTACTTTAAAGCACAAGTGTGGAAAAAGGATAGTAGCATTGTCCCTTCTCTATTTTTCTCTCATTTTTTTAATTTTTTTATTTGGGCCTTTTCTCTTTTTATGGCCTCTTTTTTTCTCTTTTTTTTCCGTCAGGAGTCTCATGCCGACTTGTGGGGGAATCATAATCTCCATCATTCCTTTCCTCACATGGAACAATGCTCTAATAATGATGATCATCACACTTTTATGTACTTACAACTTAAAAATTACAACTCGATACTTAGAACAAAATATGACTCTATGTGAATGCCTCCGGCGGTGTATCAGGATGTGCAATGAATCAAGAGTGACATGTATGAAAGAATTATGAAAGGTGGCTTTGCTCAAATACAATGTAAACTATATGATCATGCAAAGCAATATGACAATGATGAAGCGTGTCATAATAAACGGAACGGTGGAAAGTTGCATGGCAATATATCTCGGAATGGCTATGGAAATGCCATAATAGGTAGGTATGGTGGCTGTTTTGAGGAAGGTAATTGGTTTGTTTATGGTACCGGTGAAAGTTGCGCGATACTAGAGAGGCTAGCAATGGTGGAAGGTTGAGAGTGCGTATAATCCATGGACTCAACATTAGTCATAAAGAACTCACATACTTATTGCAAAAATCTATCAGTTATCGAAACAAAGTATTAGGCGCATGCTCCTAGGGGGATAGATTGGTAGGAAAAGACCATTGCTCGTCCCTGACCTCCACTCATAAGGAAGACAATCAAAAAATAAATCATGCTCCGACTTCATCACATAACGGTTCACCATACGTGCATGCTACGGGAATCACAAAATTCAACACAAGTATCTCTCAAATTCACAACTACTCTACTAGCATGACTCTAATATCACCATCTTCATATCTCAAAACAATCATAAAGAATCAAACTTGTCATAGTATTCGACGCACTTTATATGAAAGTTTTTATTATACCCATCTTGGATGCGCATCACATTAGGACTAGTTTTATAGCCAAAGCAAATTACCATGCTGTTCTAAAAGAGTCTCAAAATAATACAAGTGAATCATGAGAGATCAATAATTTCTATAAAATAAAACCACCACCGTGCTCTAAAAAGATATAAGTGAACCACTAGAGCAAAATTATCTAGCTCAAAAGATATAAGTGAAGCACATAGAGTATTCTAATAAATTCCGATTCATGCGTGTCTCTCCCAAAAGGTGTGTACAGCAAGGATGATTGTGGTAAACTAAAAAGCAAAGAATCAAATCATACAAGACTCTCCAAGTAAAACACATATCATGTGGTGAATAAAAATATAGCCTCAAGTAAAGTTACCGATAGACGAAGACGAAAGAGGGGATGCCTTCCGGGGCATCCCCAAGCTTAGGCTTTTGGTTGTCCTTGAATTTTACCTTGGGGTGCCTTGGGCATCCCCAAGCTTAGGCTCTTGCCACTCCTTATTCCAAAATCCATCAAATCTTTACCCAAAAAATTGAAAACTTCACAACACAACACTTCAACATAAAATCTCATGAGCTCCGTTAGTATAAGAAAATAAACCATCACTTTAAGATATTGTAATGAACTCATTATTTATTTATATTGGTGTTAAACCTCCTGTATTCCAACTTCTAGATGGTTCATACCCCCCGATACTACTCATAGATTCATCAAAATAACCAAACAACACACAAAAACAGAATCTGTCAAAAACATAACAGTCTATAGCAATCTGTAACTTTCCAATATTTCTATAACTCCAAAAATTCTGAAAAATTAGGACAACTAGGATAAAAAGTATATTGATCTACTGCAGTTGGAATTGGTATTTTATCGCTCACTGGTAAAAAAGTATAATTATTTTCATGAGTGCATACTTTCTGTTTTTACCAGCAAGATCAAACAACAATCACCCAAGAAGATCCTAAAGGCTTTACTCGGCACAAACACTAATTAAAATATAAAAAACACAATCATAACAGAAGCTATATGAATTATTTATTACTAAACAAGACCAAAAAGCAAAGAACAAAAATAAAATTGGGTTGCCTCCCAACAAGCGCTATCGTTTAACGCCCCTAGCTAGGGATAAAAACAAGAATAGATCTAGGTATTGCCATCTTTTGTATTGGGGAATAAAAGAGAAAATTTCTTATCTATAGCATTTATCTTTCTGTTTTGTGAGAGCACATGGCCATTCATAGTGGAAGAAAGATTAAGCACATTGTGAAAATTTACATCTAAACTTGCCTTCATCTCTTTAATTATTTCGTTTTGATAGAAACTCATAATGAAGGTAGATTCAACATCCTTTTCCTTCGGGTGCCCAAATATGGTTTTCATCTTCTCATAAGTATCGATGGCATCCCCTCCAAGAAAACCGCTTTCAAAAATAGAATCCAAAAATTTCTTAAAAGAAGGGGGAGGCCAAAATAGAAGTTCTTTAAGTAAACCTCAATTTGATATTGGGACACATGGCTGGCTCGAATCCTCAGCAGCCGATCCCAAGCGTCCTTAAAAGATTCATCAAGCAAATAGCAAAAAATTCCGGGATCATCTTCATCAAGATTGAAATCCTCCTCAACTATCCCAGTAAGTTTTTCCATAGCATCATTATTTATGAGCTTGGAAAGGATAGATGGGTTATCCAAGATACTAGATCCTGAGAGAAAACCCGAAGTTCCTCTAGATTTGGCCATGGAGAAAGAGATGAATAAAAAGGGAAGCAAGGGCGAAGCAAAGGCAAAGGTTTCTGAAAATCATTTTAGAAGTGGGGGAGAGGAAAACGAGAGGCGAATGGCAAATAATGTAATGCGAGGGAGAAGAGTTTATGATGGGTAGTTGGTATGTCTTGACTTGGCGTAGATCTCCCCGGCAACGGCGCCAGAAATACTTCTTGCTACCTCTTAAGCATGTGTTGGTTTTCCCTTGAAGAAAAAAGGGTGATGCAGCAAAGTAGCGTAAGTATTTCCCTTAGTTTTGAGAACCAAGGTATCAATCCAGTAGGAGACAACGCACAAGTCACCTAGTACCTGCACAAACAATCAAGAACCTTGCAACCAACGCGATAAAGGGGTTGTCAATCCCTTCACGGTCACTCGCAAAAGTGAGATTTAATAAAGATAGTAAAGTAAATATTTTTGGTATTTTTTTTGTATAGATTGGAAAGTGAAGATTGCAATATAGTAAACAAGATGCAATGTAAATAAAAGAGATGCAATATAATAAGAAAGAGACCCGTGGGTCATAGGTTTCACTAGTGGCTTCTCTCAAGATAGCATGTATTACGGTGGGTGAACAAATTACCGCCGAGCAATTGATAAAAAAGCGCATAGTTATGAAGATATCTAAGGCAACGATCATGAATATAGGCATCACGTTCGTGTCAAGTATATCGAAATGATTCTGCATCAACTACTATTACTCCACACATTGACCGCTATCCAGCATGCATCTAGAGTATTAAGTCATAAGAACAGAGTAATACATTAAGCAAGATGACATGATGTAGAGGGATAAACTCAAGCAATATGATATAATCCCCATCTTTTTATCCTTGATGGCAACAATACAATACGTGCCTTGCTGCCCCTACTTCACTGGGAAAGGGCACTGCAAGATTGAACCTAAAGCTAAGCACTTCTCCCATTGCAAGAAAGATCAATCTAGTAGGCCAAACTAAACCGATAATTTGAAGACACTTGCAAAGATATCAAATCATGCATATAAGAATATAGAGAAGAACCAAATAATATTCATAGATAATCTTGTTCATAAACCCACAATTCATCGGATCTCGGCAAACACACCGCAAAAGAGTATTACATCGAATAGATCTCCAAGAACATCGAGGAGAACTTTGTATTGAGAATCGAAGAGAGAGAAGAAGCCATCTAGCTAATAACTATGGACCCGAAGGTCTGTGGTAAACTACTCACGCTTCATCGGAGAGGCTATGGTGTTGATGTCGAAGCCCTCCGTGATTGATTCCCCCTCCGGCAGTCGCCGAAAAAGGCCCCAAGATGGGATCTCACAGGTACAAAAGGTTGCGGCAGTGGAAAAGTGGTTTCATGGCTCTCTGTGATGTTTCTAGGGTATAAGAGTATATATAAGCGGAAGAAGTACGTCGATGGAGCTACGAGGGGCCCACGAGGGTGGGGGCGCGCCTACCCCCCTGGGCGTGCCCTCCTGCCTCGTGGCCACCTCGTGGAGTTCCAGACTTCTACTCCAAGTCTTCTGGATTGCTTTTGGTCCAAGAAAGATCATCGCGAAGGTTTCATTCCGTTTGGACTCCGTTTGGTATTCATTTTCTATGAAACTCTAAAATAGGCAAAAAAACAGACACTGGCACTGCGCCTCGTGTTAATAGGTTAGTCCCAAAAATAATATAAAAGAGCATACTAAAGCCCATTAAACATACAAAACAGATAATATAATAGCATGGAACAATCAAAAATTATAGATACGTTGAAGACGTATCAATACCCTCTGATACTACCATAGATTCATCAAAATAAGCAAACAACACAATGACAACAGAATCTGTAAAAAATAGAACAATTTGTAGCAATCTGTTAACTTTTTATGCTTCTGTAACTCCAAAAATTCTGAAAAATTAGGACAGTCTAGGCAATTTGTATAGCAATCTTGTGTAAAATAATCAGATCAAAATCACGCTTATGTGAATTTCTAAAATTATGGCAATGAGCGCAAAAGTTTCTGTTTTTCAGCAAGATCAAATCAACTATCACCATAGACCATCCCAAAGCTCTTACTTGGAACTTTATTGAAACAGAAGCTATAAAACATGATTCTACAGTAGCATAATCATGTGAACACACCGAAAACAGTAGGTACAAATATTGGGTTGTCTCCCAACAAGCGCTTTTCTTTAATGCCTTTTTAGCTAGGCATGATGATTTGAATGATGCTCACATGAAAGATAGGAATTGAATCATAAAGGGAGCATCATGAAGCATATGACTAGCACATTTGAGCCTTACCCACTTCTTATGCATAGGGATTTTGTGATCAAACAACTTATGGGAAGAAGAATCAACTTGCATAGGAAGGCAAAACAAGCAGGACTTGAAAACTTTCAACACATAGAGAGGAAACTTGATATTATTGCGATATGTAAAAGCATATGTTCCTATCTCATAGTAATTTTCAGTGGCATCATGAATTAATTCAACAATATAACTATCCATAAAGCACTCTTTTCATGATCACATGCATAAATTTTTTATAACTCACCACATAAGCAAATTTATTCTCATGGATAGTAGTGGGAGCAAATTTAACAAAATAACTATCATGTGAGGCATAATCAAATTGAAAATTAAAATAACGATGACAAGTTTCTTTGTTATGACTATTCTTTATAGCATAGATTTCATCACAATAATCATCATATATAGCAACTTTGTTCTCATAATCAATTGGAACCTCTTCCGAAATAGTGGAATCATCATTAAATAAATTCATGGCCTCTCCAAATCCACTTTCATCAATATAATCATCATAAATAGGATGCATGCTATCATCGTAATAAATTTTATCATCAAAACTTGGGGGACAAATATCATCTTCATAAAACATTGCATCCCCAAGCTTATGGCTTTGCATATCATTAGCATCATGGATATTCAAAGAATTCATACTAACAACGTTGCAATCATGCTCATCATTCAAATATTTAGTGCCGAACATTTTATTGACTTCTTCTTCTAACACTTGGGCACAATTTTCCTTTCCAACATTTTCACGAATGACATTAAAAAGATGAATCATATGAGGCAACCTCAATTCCATTTTTTGTAGTTTTATTTTATAGACTAAACTAGTGATAAACACGAAACTAAAAGATTCAATTGCAAGATCTAAAGATATAACTTCAAGCACTCACCTCCTCGGCAATGGCGCAAGAAAAGAGCTTGATGTCTACTACGCAATCTTTCTTTTTGTAGACGTTGTTGGGCCTCCAAGTGCAGAGTTCTGTAGCACAGTAGCAAATTTCCCTCAAGTGGATGACCTAAGGTTTATCAATCCGTGGGAGGCGTAGGATGAAGATGGTCTCTCTCAAACAACCCTACAACCAAATAAAAAAGAGTCTCTTGTGTCCCCAACGCACCCAATACAATGGTAAATTGTACAAGTGCACTAGTTCGGCGAAGAGATGGTGATACAACTGTAATATGGATGGTAGATATAGGTTTTTGTAATCTGAAAATATAAAAACAGCAAGGTAACTAGTAACAAAAGTGAGCAAAAATGGTATTGCAATGCTTGAAAACAAGGCCTAGGGTTCATACTTTCACTAATGTAAATTCTCTCAACAATGATAACATAATTGAATCATATAACAAACCCTTAACATGCAACAAACAATCACTCCAAAGTTTCTATCGGAGAACGTAGGACGAAAACGTGCATCAACCCCTATGCATAGATTACCCCAATCTCACCTCGGGAATCGGCGAGTTGAGTGCCAAAACATACATCAAGTGAAACAATAGAACATCCCATTGTCACCACAGATATCCCATCGCAAGACATACATCAATCCAACATAACGAGACCGCAACGAGCAAGACTCAATTCATCACAAGAAGATAGAGGGGGTGAAACACCATATGATCCAACTATAGTAACAAAGCTCGTGGTACATCAAGATCGTGCCAAATCTAGATCACAAGAGAGAGAGAGAGAGAGAGAGTTCAAACACATAACTACTGGTCCATACCCTCAGCCCCGAGGGTGAAATACTCCCTCCTCATCATGGTGGTCGCCAGGATGATGAAGATGGCCTCCGGTGATGGTTTCCCCTTCCGGAAGGGTGCCGAAATGGGCACTCGATTGGTTTTTCATGGCTACAGAGGTTTGCGGCGGTGGAACTTCCGATCTAGGTTTCTTTTCAGCGGTTTCTATATTTATAGGAATTTTTGGCGTCGGTAACAAGTCAGGGGGTTCCCGAGGAGTCCACAAGCCGGGGGTGCGCCCTACCCCCAAGCACGGCCTGAGGGATTGTGGGCTCCTCGGGACTCTTCTGGTCCAGCTTCGGTGCTTCGGGGGTCTCTTCTGGTCCATAAAAAATCACCGTAAATTTTCAGCCCATTCCAAGAACTTTTATTCCTGCACAAAAACAACACCACGGTAGTTCTGCTAAAAGCAGCATCAATCCGAGTTAGTTCTAATATAATCATAGCAAAAACATAAAAAATTGTTGTAAACATGGCATGAATACTTCATAAATTATAGATACGTTAGAGATGTATCAGTGCGCGATGGTCAACTCCTACCACCCCCACCCTACTAGGAGTATGCGAGTTAGAGCATCTACAGTCGGACTTGGCAAATCCCGCCCCTTCAACGCCCGCGCGCGTCCACAGATAGTGAACGGTCACACCTCAAATAATCGATTCCTACAGCCGGATTCCTTAAATTAGAAACCTCAAATCGATAATATTGCATGCAAAGTAAACCTAAAATTAAGCAGAGGTTGTCTGCCTTCGCTGATCCCATGTCCGGCGGCCAACTGGCCCCCCTCAGAGTGTTGGCCTGGTTGCGGTGAGGTAGAGTATGACATGGGACACGAACCAGCTCACGGGACTCAAGGCACAGTCTTCTCCCATGCCATACTCTTTCTCATCGGTGTCTAGAACCCTAATGGTGTCGGTGTACGTGAGATCGAAGATGGATCCATATTGGGAGGAGCCGACGACATCTACCATGACATGGTTGCGGCACCCAGACTGGTGCACTATAGAAGACATCAACGAATGCGACCCCCGCCTCGCCAACACCCACCGCCGTGAGGGCTGCGGCCTTCTCCCACGCCCGCTGCCCCTCACGGCGGACATGCTACACCATGTTTGCGTCAAACGACGCCCATGATGCGTTCACCTCCACCTCGATGCGTGATGTCTATGATGCAACTTTACTTCTTGTACTCTCTATTGGACCTCCAAGAGTGAGTTTCGTAGGACAGTAGCAACTCCCCCTCAAGTGGATGACCTAAGGTTTATCAATCCGTGGGAGGCGTAGGATGAAAATGATCTCTCTCAAACAACCCTACAATCAAATACAAGAAATCTCGTGGGTCCCCAACACACGTAATACAATGGCAAATTGTATAGGTGCACTTGTTCGGCGCAAAGATGGTGATACAAGTGTAGTATGGATTGTAGAAATATGTTTTTGTAATCTGATATAATAAAAAATAGCAAGGTAGCAAGTGACAAAAGTGAGCACGAACGGTATTGCAATGCTTGAAAACAAGGCCTAGGGTTCATACTTACACTAGTGCAATCTCTCAACAATGCTAACATAATTGAATCATATAACAATCCCTCAACATGCGACAAAGAATCACTCCAAAGTACTTATCTAGTGGAGAACCTAAGATGAAACGACTGTAGGGTATGAAACCACCTCAAAGTTATCTTTTCCGATCAATCTATTGAGCCATCCCTATAAGTGTCACAAATAGCCCAAGAGTTCATACTAAAATAACACCATATGATCCGCATCAACCAACTCTAATGTCAGCTAGATACTCCAATGTCACCAAAAGTATCCGTCAGTTGATTATTTGATATGCATCAAACAACTTCAGATTCATAATATTGAATCCAACACAAAGAATTTCAAAGACTGCCTCAAAGTTTCTACCAGAGAGAGTGATATGTCTCCAACGTATCTATAATTTTCATTGTTCCATGCTATTATATTATCAACCTTGGATGTTTTATATGCATTTATATGCTATTTTATATGATTTTTGGGACTAACCTATTAACCTAGAGCCTAGTGCCAGTTTCTGTTTTTTCCTTGTTTTTGAGTATTGCAGAAAAGGAAAAACAAACGGAGTCCATTTGACCTGAAATTCACGGAGATAATTTTTCAACGAGAAGAAGCCCACGGAGTACCGGAGATAGGCCAGAAGAGTCCTGAGGCACCCACGAGGGTGGGGGGCGCGCCATACCCCCCCTGGGCGCACCTCGCTACCTTGTGGCCACCTCGGGGACCCCCCTGACTTGTTCCCGACTCCAACACCTCTTATATATACCCAAACTTCCAGAAATAAACCTAGATTGGGAGTTCCGCCAACGCAAGCCTCTATAGCCACCGAAAACCAATCTAGACCCGTTCTGGCACCCTGCCGGAGGGGGGGATCCCTCTTTGATGGCCACCTTCATCATCCCGGCGCTCTCCATGACGAGGAGGAGTAGTTGACCCTCGGGGCTGAGGGTATGTACCAGTAGCTATGTGTTTGATCTCTCTCTCTCTCGTGTTCTTGATTTGGGACGATCTTGATGTATCGCGAGCTTTGCTATTATAGTTGGATCTTATGATGTTTCCCCCTCCACTCTCTTGTAATGGATTGAGTTTTCCCTTTGAAGTTATCCTATCGGATTGAGTCTTTAAGTATTTGAGAACACTTGATGTATGTCCTGCATGTGCTTATCTGTGGTGACAATGGGATATTCACATGATCCACTTGATGTATGTTTTGGTGATCAACTTGCGAGTTCCGTGACCTTGTGAACTTATGCATAGGGGTTGGCACACGTTTTCGTCTTGACTCTCCGGTAGAAACTTTGGGGCACTCTTTGAAGTTCTTTGTGTTGGTTGAATAGATGAATATGAGATTGTGTGATGCTTATCGTATAATCATACCCACAGATACTTGAGGTGACATTGGAGTATCTAGGTGACATTAGGGTTTTGGTTGATTTGCATCTTAAGGTGTTATTCTAGTACAAACTCTAGGATAGATTGAACGGAAAGAATAGCTTTGTGTTATTTTACTACGGACTCTTGAATAGATCGATCAGAAAGAATAACTTTGAGGTGGTTTCGTACCATACAATAATCTCTTCTTTGTTCTCCGCTATTAGTGACTTTGGAGTGACTCTTTGTTGCACATTGAGGGATTGTTATATGATCCAATTATGTTATTATTGTTGAGAGAACTTGCACTAGTGAAAGTATGAACCCTAGGCCTTGTTTCCTAGCATTGCAATACCGTTTACGCTCAGTTTTACCATTTGTTACCTTGCTGTTTTTATATTTTCATATTACAAAAACCTATATCTACCATCCATATTGCACTTGTATCACCATCTCTTCGCCGAACTAGTGCACCTATACAATTTATCATTGTATTGGGTGTGTTGGGGACACAAGATACTCTTTGTTATTTGGTTGCAGGGTTGTTTGAGAGAGACCATCTTCATCCTACGCCTCCCATGGATTGATAAACCTTAGGTTATCCACTTGAGGGAAATTTGCTACTGTCCTACAAACCTCTGCACTTGGAGGCCCAACAACGTCTATAAGAAGAAGGTTGTGTAGTAGACATCAAGCCCTTTTCTGGCGCCGTTGCCGGGGAGGTTAGCGCTTGAAGGTATATCGTTAGATCTTGCAATCGAATCTTTTTGTTTCTTGTTTTATCACTAGTTTAGTCTATAAAAGAAAATTACAAAAAAATGGAATTGAGGGTACCTCATATGCTTCATCTTTTTAATATCTTTCATGAAAATAAGGATTCCGATAATTGTGCCAAAATGCTAGAAGAAGAATGCATTAAAATGTTTGGCACCAAATCTTTGAATGATGAGCATGATTGCAATGTTGTTAGTACGAACTCTTTGAATATCCATAGTACTAATGATGATTGCACTAGTCATGATGAAAATGTATCTTATAAGCATGTCAATTTTTGTGGAGTGCATAGGGTTTGCAAGTACACACCAAATAGGGAAGATGGATTTTGCAAGAGGCATATGTATTTAGAAACTAAATGGTTGCAAGAAAGGCTAGATGTTTGTGCTGAAAAATTTAAATTTTCTTAGCCATCCTTGTGAACTTTGCAATGAACGTGGTCATTTGAATATCCAATGCAAATTGTTTCATGATCGAATCATGTCCAAAAATTGTGATGACTTCATTTCCCTTGCGCATCATAATGAACTTAGTTTGCTTCTGGGTTATGAAGAAATGAAACGTATAACTAAGGATATTCCAGAATTTGCCCTTGATAAAGTTCTTGATTTTGGTCTAGAGGAAATTTATATATATTGTGCGGTGAATTGCACTGAAAATCCTTATATTACCAATTACATAAAGTCAATAAAAAAATTATAAGATGAAGAGAATACTAATGAAAGGGGAGAGATTTCCCAATATCCTCCTATTTTTTCTTATGATGAATCAAGTAACGAGGAGGAGCCTTCTATCCAACCAATCTCATTAATAAGGAGCTCCACAAAGAGGGTTAAACCCACACATGATGTGAAGAAGAAAAATAAAATACGTAGAAGCAAAGGTAAAAAAGGTATCCCTCCCAAATGATGTGGCTCCTATTACTCATTGTGATGATGATAATTGCTATACTATTGGTGCTATCCATACTATTAATGATGAGAGTGATTATGCTTATGATATGAAAAGGCCCAAGCTTGGGGATGCTGTGTTTGATGAGAATGACATGTTTGAAAATTTATTTGCTGCAATTAATGTTTGTCCCAAGCTTGGAGATGGTATGTTTATTGAAGATGCTATTTTTAGTCTCCCAAGTTTTGATGAGCAAATTTATTATGATGAAAGAATCCCTCCTATCTATGATGATTATTGTGATGACATGTATGCTATAAATAATAATGATATACATGAAACTTGTCATCATGATTTTAACTTTCAATTGGATTGTGCCTCACATGATAGTTATTTTGTTGAGTTTGCTCCCACTACTATTCATGAGAAGGAATTTGCTTATGTGGAGAGTAATAAAAATTCTATACTCCTACATCATGAAAATAGTGCTTTATGTGATAGTTATATTGTTGAATTCATTCATGATGCTACTGAAAATTATTATGAGGGGGGAATATATGCTTGTAGGAGTTGCAATAATATCAAGTTTCCTCTCTATGTGTTGAAAATATTGAAGATTTGCTTGTTTTACCTTCCTATGCAAGTTGATTCTTGTTTCCACAAGTTGTTTGCTCACAAAATCCCTATGCATAGGAAGTGGGTTAGGCTTAAATGTTCTAGTTATATTCTTAATTATGCTCTCTTTATGTTTCAATTATTATCTTCTATGTGAGCATCATTGAAATCATCATGCCTAGCTAGGGGCGTTAAACGATAGCGCTTGTTGGGAGGCAACCCAACTTTATTTTTGTTCCTTGATTTTTTCCTGTTTAGTAATAAATAAATAATATATCCTATGTTATTATTGTGTTTTTATGTTTCAATTAGTGTTTGTGCTAAGTAAAGCCTTTAGGATCTTCTTGGGTGTTATTTGATCTTGCTGTAAAAAACAGAAAGTATGCGCTCACGAAAATAATTTTAGTTTTTTACCAGAGAGCGATAAAATACAAATTCCAACTGCAATAGATCAATATACAAATTTCCTAGGACTTCCTAATTTATCAGGATTTTTAGAGTTACAGAAGTATTCGAAACCTACACATTACTATAATCTGTTCTATTTTTGACAGATTCTGTTTTCTATGTGTTGTTTGCTTATTTTGATGAATCTATGAGTAGTATCGGAGGGTATTAACCATAGAGAAGTTGGAATATAGTAGATATTACACCAATATTAATTTAGAATGAGTCCACAACAGTACCAAAAGTGGTGATTTTTTTCTTATACTAACGGAGCTCATGAGATTTTCTGTTGAGTTTTGTGTTGTGAAGTTTTCAAGTGTTGGGTAAAGATTCGATGGACTACGGAGTAATGAGTGGCAAGAGCCTAAGCTTGGGGATGACCAAGGCACCCCAAGGTAATATTCAAGGACAACCAAGAGCCTAAGCTTGGGGATGCCCCAGATGGCATCCCCTCTTTTGTCTTCGTTCATCGGTAACTTCACTTGGAGCTATATTTTTATTCACCACATGATATGTGTTTTGCCTGGAGTGTCATTTTTTTTGCTTGATGTTTGAATAAAATACCAAGATCTGAAATTATTAAATGTTATAGAGTCTTCACATAGTTGCATAATTATTCGACTACTCATTGATCTTCACTTATATCTTTTGGAGTAGTTTGTCATTTGCTCTAGTGCTTCACTTATATCTTTTTAGAGCACGTCGGTGGTTTTATTTTGAATAAATAGATGAACTCTCATGCTTCACTTATATTATTTTGAGAGTCTTTAGAATAGCATGGTAATTTGCTTGGGTTATAAAATTAGTCCTACTATGATGGGCATTCAAGATGTGTATAATAAAAACTTTCATATAGAGTGCATTGAATACTATGAGAAGTTTGATACTTGATGATTGTTTTGAGATATGAAGATGGTGATATTAGAGTCATGCTAGTTGAGTAGTTGTGAATTTGAGAGATACTTGTGTTAAAGTTTGTGATTCCCGTAGCATGCACGTATGGTGAACCGTTATGTGATGAAGTCGGAGCATGATTTATTTATTGATTGTCTTCCTTATGAGTGGCTGTCGGGGACGAGCGATGGTCTTTTCCTACCAATATATCCCCCTAGGAGCATGCGCATAGTACTTTGTTTCGATAACTAATAGATTTTTGCAATAAGTATGTGAGTTCTTTATGACTAATGTTGAGTCCATGGATTATACGCACTCTCACCCTTCCACCATTGCTAGCCTCTCTTGTGACGCGCAAGTTTAGCCGGTACCATACACCCACCATTACCTTCCTCAAAACAGCCACCATACCTACCTATTATGGAATTTCCATAGCCATTCTGAGATATATTGCCATGCAACTTTCCACCGTTCTGTTTATTATGACACACTTCATCATTGTCATATTGCTTTGCATGATCATGTAGTTGACATCGTATTTGTGGAAAAGCCACCATTCATAAATCTTTCATACATGTCACTCTTGATTCATTGCACATCCCGGTACACCGCCGAAGGCATTCACATAGACTCATATTTTTTCTAAGTATCGAGTTGTAATTCTTGAGTTGTAAGTAAATAAAAGTGTGATAACCATCATTATTAGAGCACTGTCACATGTGAGGAAAGGATGATGGAGACTATGATTCCCCCACAAGTCGGGATGAGGCTCCGGACAAAAAAATAAAAACAAAGAGAAAAAAGAGGCCATAAAAAAGAGAAGGCCAAAAAAACAAAAAATGAGAGAAAAAGAGAGAAGGGGTAATGCTACTATCCTTTTACCACACTTTTGCTTCAAAGTGGCACATGATCTTCATGATAGAGAGTCTCCTATGTTGTCACTTTCATATACTAGTGGGAATATTTCATTATAGAACTTGGCTTGTATATTCCAATGATGGGCTTCCTCAAAATGCCCTAGGTCTTCGTGAGCAAGCGAGTTGGATGCACACCCACTTAGTTTCTTTTTGAGCTTTCATACACTTATAGCTCTACTGCATCCGTTGCATGGCAATCCCTACTCACTCACATTGATATCTATTGATGGGCATCTCCGTAGCCCATTGATACGCCTAGTTGATGTGAGACTATCTTCTCCTTTTTGTCTTCTCCACAACCACCATTCTATTCCACCTATAGTGCTATGTCCATGGCTCAAGCTCATGTATTGCGTGAAGATTGAAAAAGTTTGAGACATCAAAAGTATGAAATAATTGCCTGGCTTGTCATCGAGGTTGTGCATGATTTAAATATTTTGTGTGATGAATATAGAGCATAGCCATACTATATGATTTTGTAGGTATAGCTTTCTTTGGCCATGTTATGTTGAGAAGACATGATTGCTTTGTTAGTATGCTTGAAGTATTAATATTTTATGTCAATATTAAAATTTTGCCTTGAAACTTTCAGATCTGAATATTCTTGCCATAATAAATAGAATTACATGGATAAATATGTTAGATAGCATTCCACATCAAAAATTCTGTTTTTATCATTTACCTACTCGAGGACGAGCAGGAATTAAGCTTGGGGATGCTTGATACGTCTCCAACGTATCTATAATTTTTGATTGTTCCATTCTATTATATTATCAACCTTGGATGTTTTATATGCATTTATATGCTATTTATATGATTTTTGGGACTAATCTATTAACCTAGAGCCGAGTGCCAGTTTTTGTCTTTTCCTTGTTTTTGAGTATTGCAGAAAAGGAAAACCAAACGGAGTCCAATTGACCTGGAAATTCACGGAGATAATTTCTGGACCAGAAGAACCCCATGAAGTATCGGATATGGGCCAGAAGAGTCCCGAGGCACCCACGAGGGTGGGGGGCGCGCCCTACCCCCTGGGCGCGCCCCCTAGCTCGTGGCCGCCTCGGGGACCCCACTGACTTGTTCCCGACTCCAACACCTCTTATATATACCCAAAATCCAGAAAGAAACCTAGATCGGGAGTTCCGCCGCTGCAAGCCTCTGTAGCCACCAAAAACCAATCTAGACCCATTCCGGCACCCTGCCGGACAGGGGAATCACTCTCCGGTGGCCACCTTTATCATCCCGACGCTCTCCATGACGAGTAGGGAGTAGTTCACCCTCGGGGCTGAGGGTATGTACCAGTACCTATGTGTTTGATCTTTCTCTCTCTCTTGATCTTGATTTGGCACAATTTTGATGTATCACGAGCTTTTTATTATGTTGGAACTTATGATGTTTCTCCCCCTCCACTCTCTTGTAATGGATTGAGTTTTCCCTTTGAAGTTATCCTACCGGATTGAGTCTTTAAGGATTTGATAACACTTGATGTTTGTCTAGCATGTGCTTATCTGTGGTGACAATGGGATATTCACGTGATCCACTTGATGTATGTCTTGGTGATCAACTTGTGAGTTCCGTGACCTTGTGAACTTATGCATAGGGGTTGGCACACGTTTTCGTCTTGACTCTCTGGTAGAAACTTTGGGGCACTCTTTGAAGTTCTTTGTGTTGGTTGAATAGATGAATCTGAGATTGTGTGATGCTTATCATATAATCGTACCCATGGATACTTGAGGTGACATTGGAGTATCTAGGTGACATTAGGGTTTTAGTTGATTTGTGTCTTAAGGTGTTATTCTAGTACGAACTCTAGGATAGATTGAACTGAAAGAATAGCTTCATGTTATTTTACTACGGACCCTTGAATAGATCGATAAGAAAGAATAACTTTGAGGTGGTTTCGTACCCTACAATAATCTCTTCATTTGTTCTCCGCTATTTGTGACTTTGGAGTGACTCTTTGTTGCACATTAAGGTATTGTTATATGATCCAGTTATGTTATTATTGTTGAAAGAACTTGCACTAGTGAAAGTATGAACCCTAGGCCTTGTTTCCTAGCATTGCAATACCGTTTACGCTCACTTTTACCACTTGTTACCCTGCTGTTTTTATATTTTTCAGATTACAAAAACCTATATCTACCATCCGTATTGCACTTGTATCACCATCTCTTTGCCGAACTAGTGCACCTATATAATTTACCATTGTATTGGGTGTGTTGGGAACACAAGAGACTCTTTGTTATTTGGTTGCAGGGTTGTTTGAGAGAGACCATCTTCATCCTACGCCTCCCATGGATTGATAAACCTTAGGTCATCCACTTGAGGGAAATTTTCTACTGGCCTACAAACCTCTGCACTTAGGAGGCCCAACAATGTCTACAAGAAGAAGGTTGTGTAGTAGACATCAGAGAGTAGGACGAAAATGTGTATCAACCCCTATGCATAGATTACCCCAATGTCATGATGATCTACAAGTTGAATACCAAAACATATGTCAAGTGAATCAATAGAACACTCCATTATCACCATGGGTATACGTATGCAAGACATACATCAAGTGTTCTCAAATCCAAAATATTCAATCCAATAATAGTGAAACTTGAAAGGTAAAAACTCGATTCATCACAACAATATAGAGAGGGAAAACTCCGTACGATCCAACTATACTAACAAAGCTCGCGGTACATCAAGATCGTGCCAAATCAAGAACATGAGAGAGAGAGATCAAACACATAGCTACTATTACATACCCTCAGCTCCGAGGGTGAACTACTCCATCCTCACCATGGAGACCATCAGGATGATGAAGATGGCCTCCGGTGATAATTTCCCCCTCCATCAGGGTGACCGAACAGGGCTCCGGATGATATCACTTCAGTATAGAGGCTTGCGGCGACAACGGTGTGGAAGTTCTAGTTTTATTTATGGGGGTTTCTCTATTTATAGGAATTTTCAGTGTTGGAATCACATGAAAAGGAGTTATGAGGGGCCCATAAGGCACTTGGGCACCATCACCCCTAGGGCCCACCCAGGTGCCTTGTCATCACCTCATGGCTCTTCTGGTCCTTGCACGAAGCTCCGAGAGTCTCTTTTGTTCCAAAAAAATTGTCAAAAATTTTGGGGTCAATTCGGGAACTTTTATTTCTGCGCAAAATAAAACACCATGGTACTTCTGCTGAAAACATCACCAGTCTGGGTTCGCTCCATTCAAATCATACCAAAACCATATAAAATTGTTGTAAACATGGCATGAATACTTCATAAACTATAGATATCTTGGATACGTATGAGCATCCCCAAGCTTAATTCCTACTCGTCTTGGGTAGGTAAATGATAAAAGAAATAACTTATGAAGTGTGAATGCTAGCATAGTGCATAAAATTGATCAATGATAATTTCAATCACTTTTCCTAGCATTATAACAGTAACTATTTCTCATAAAACTCATCATGATAAAGTAGCAATCAATTCACATGCTATGGTTCAAACAATGGCTTCTCTTGAAACTTAACAATCTATGTTCTTAGTCACCAAACAATTTCAATGCATATTATTTTCAACAAAGTCCAAGTAAGAGCTCCACATACTCAATTATCATATAGTCTTCTATGATTGCTAATACTCAAAGCATATTTTTAGAAAAAATAACATCCATCAAACCCAGAAAAGATAGGGGCTTAATGTTTCGCCTCCCAACTCATTTATCGTATAGATAATTATTAACAATAATAATTCATGATCAAATATATTTGAATCGCCATATGTTCCTGGATCTTTCCCCACCTCATGATGCTTTCCAACTAGAGAATAGGTTGGAATAAGAAACTGACTAAAAAAATAACAGAAAAAGTAAAAGATAAGCCCTTCACAGAGGGAAGCATGGATTTGCAGAGGTGCCAGAGCTCATTGCTTAAAATAGATATGAATACATTTTAAGATGTGTACTTTTCCTATCAACATCACGATCGAGGATTCTCAATATCTTCCATGATAAACACATTATTGGCGGTTCCCAAGCAGAAAGGTAAAGTTTACTCCCCCCTCAACCATTCAAACACAAATCCATGGCTAGCCAAATCCTCGGGTGCTCTCCAAACAATCAACTTTACGGGGGAGTTTGTTTCATTATTATTTTTTTCATTTTGATTGCAGGATTAGGCATACCAATTACCAACCTCTCTCATGCAATGACAAGTGAATAAACACCCACCATGAGAATAACCCGCTTAGCATGGAAGATACTGACCACCCCATGCCGCTTCATGAGCGGTACGGGCACACAAAATAGATGTTTATTTGAAGATTTAGAGATGGCACATGCAAATTTACTTGGAACGGTAGGTATGGTGGACACTCATGGAAGAAACTTGTCTCAAGGATTTTGGATCCACAAGCAGTATTCCCGCTTAGTAAAAAAAATTGGCTAGCAAAAAATTCTAAACAAGCACCACATGTTGGAGGATCCATAACAATATAATGTTGATGCAAATATACCCAACCATAACTCATTAAGTTGTCTTCCTTGTTCAACTTCAAGTAATTTGCTCAAGTTTGAAAGTAATTAATGGGTATTCACAATCATAAAAGATGTCCAAGATAATATAATTGCATGTGAAATTTCTCTTCCATATACTAATTATTCATGAATTGATTGTCTGACCAATATTGTGATTGTCAAACTTCAATAAGTTTTACTTTCTAAACCAGTGTGAAACTACTACTAGGCATGGTACACCGGTACCGTAAGGTGCTATACAAACGGTTTTTAACCCCTTTCCGCGGCGGTATTTGGAACCGTCGCCTAGTGAGTGATTGCGATAGGGGGGTCCTTCCCACACGACCCAGAAACCGTCGTGGATAGGCGAGCGGCTACTGACGATCGCCATAGAATAAACGTATGAGAAGCCGCCCCAGTCCCACATGTTACATATCGACATAACGTTTTCTGATCAAAGAGACATCCCAAACAATTACGCTGCTATAGTCGTGTCAAAAAGGTGGACATCAACATTTAATCTACTGATATGTTTGTGATAGGTACGTTATCACACACAATTCAAGAATGTAAAATGTGTGTGGTGTCTCTACTAACGCCAACATGTCCATTTTCATAACTGTGTGCGATTGATATTCCTATCACACACGCACACTGGTTTGAAACGTTTGTTGTATTACCATGAATCACACACGCATATGAGACGAAACCATGTGTGCGTCCGTCGAGCATCGCAAACGTTTCAGGTCAAAGAACTGTCTGTTCTTTATTTTTCATCGCACACACTGTTTTCTTTCGAACCGTGTGCACATTATTTTATTTGCTCCTGTATAATTTTATTTTTTTCATGTAATTTATTATTTGAATTGGAAATTTTGAAATACGAAATGTGGAATTCAAATTCTCAGCACAATGGTTCAACAACGAATCCATAAATAAAATTGTCAGTACAATATGTTCAGTAATTACAGGATTAGACAACAATTAACTATGATGAACCACAATATTTGGAGGTGGTAAAGGTGAGTCAAGTGTAAATCATTTTGACTGTCGATGGTGTTGAAGAAGCGGAATGCCCGTAATATGCCTTCCTACATGCTATAGGCACGAACAACTTTTGTCCAACCCCTTGTGACGATCGCCCGCCCATCCTTCACCGCCTTCAGGAAGACTTCTGAAGCATTATCATGGTAGCATGAATTATATACCTTAACCTTAGTTGCCTACACTCCGGTCATGTAGTTTGCAAGGTAGTCATCAGTAAATAGCTTCGGAAACCACTGAAAAGAGAAAAATATCAGATACTGATGTCTAATAGAGTAACTTGTTGTGGGCAGGGTGAAAAGGCAACACATTACTTACCATCCTAAAGTTCACTGTTGTCTTGGACAAAGTGTAAATAAAGAGCTTAATTCCCATCACCCATTTCTTTCGTCTAACAATCTTTCTTAGTTTCCTCACTTGACGCCTTTTCATGAATATCTCATTGCCCCATACGCAAAAGGGATCGAAGCATGGATCAGTACCGCTCATATATGTACCTACAAGCAACCAGTAAATGTTAGAAACTAAACTGAGATTGCACAAATGATGTAAAATACAACTACCTACATTCCTAAGTACAAGTATTTTTGGAGATTTCAATATGAACTACATACGGATGTATATAGAATTATAGATATAGTTTAGAGTAGAATCTAGGTTCACTCATTTTGCTCCTTATGTAGTGTATTGGAATCTCTAAAAATACTTATATTTAGGAACAGATGGTGTATAAGACATGGATGCAGCTAACCTCGACGGCAAGCAACAACATTGCCCATTGTAGCCTTGTTTAAGTACATGGAAAGCCAATGTTAACTACAATAGGGTTAACATCCACCAAATATAGAAATGGTAATAAAACATCAGCATCTGTAGTGATATCTTCATTGCGAAAGAGTAGCACGGTAGCAAAGGGACGGATTAAAAATGGATACAACTGTTAATTGCAACAGGCTTAACAACGTCCTAAGTTATGGTTTGTAAATTTGTAGCCATTGAAATATATACAACTGTTAATTGCAATAGGCTTCATAGCCATTGAAACTGGTACTGATAAAAATGCAAATCGCAGAGTTAAGCATCACAAGGCAGGTGCTGCCAGAGCAGAGAATGGCCCAATTGTCTATAAAATGGTATGGAAAATAGCTAAAATGTGTTAGGCATGTTTACTACAACATCCTTAATACATCAACCCTACGAAACATAGCCATTAATTGCAGCTGGTATTGGTAAGATTGAACTGGTGAGTTCATACTTGGTAAGTCCAGGGAGGTAGTTCTTGGGGCACTTCATCTTGGCCAGAGCCCGCCCAAAGTCAGCGACGATGGAGGCGAGCTCTTCCTCTGGGTCGAAGCGTGGATCAGTGCCTCTGACATGTGTACCTACAAGAAGCAAGTGAAAGTGCAACTATACCTAGGTGGTTTTGGTAATTCATAACAACATATAGCTCATTGAGCTAATGCTATTCCAAGATGATTATTTCAGGAAAGCTCAATGATTGGCATGGCATGGATATGAAAGTGGAACCCTCAAAATGCTAAGGACAAAGGATTGGCTCAAGCTCAAAAGCTCAAGACTCTTCATTTTATATTTTAGTGATCCAAGATCACATTGAGTCTTTAGGAAAAGCCAATACTATCAAGGAGGGATGAGGTGTTGCTTAATGAGCCTCTTGCTTCATGTGCTTAGTGATATGCTCCAAAACCCTCAACTACTTTCCCATATCCACATTTGACCTAAACCCTAAGCCAAACTCGGTCCTACCGATTCTTCCTATCCGGCGCCACCGAGTTTCACTTGTCATTAGCCACTGCCAAACCCTAGAAATTCGGTCCTACCGATAGGGATCTCGGTCTCACCGAGATGGGATTGCAAACTCTCTGTTTCCCTTTCGTAACTTTTCGGTCTCACCGAAAGAGCGAATCGGTCCCACCGAGATTGCAATGTAAACTCAGTGTTTCCCCTTTGTAACTTTTCGGTCTCACCGAGTTCCACTCGGTCTCACCGAAAGAGTAAATCGGTCCCACCGAGTTTTCCTGACCAACTCTCTGGTTAGCTAATTACCAAATTCGGTCTCACCGAGTTTGTGTAATCGGTCTCACCGAGATTACGTTATGCCCAAACCCTAACCATATCGGTCCTACCGAGTTGCATGTCAGTCCCACCGAAAATCTCTAACGGTCACTAGGTTTACATTTTCGGTCCGACCGAGTTTATTGATTCGGTCCCACCGAGATTGGAAAACTGTGTAACGGTTGGATTTTGTGTGGAGGCTATATATACCCCTCCACCTCCTCTTCATTCGTGGAGAGAGCCATCAGAACACACACACCATTCCAACTCATATGTTCTGAGAGAGAACCACCTACTCATGTGTTGAGACCAAGATATTCCATTCCTACCATATGAATCTTGATCTCTAGCCTCTCAAAGTTGCTTTCCACTCAAATATTCTTTCCACAAAATCAAAATCCTATGAGAGAGAGTTGAGTGTTGGGGAGACTATCATTTGAAGCACAAGAGCAAGGAGTTCATTACCTACACACCATTTGTTACTTCTTGGAGAGTGGTGTCTCCTAGATTGGCTAGGTGTCACTTGGGAGCCTCCGACAAGATTGTGGAGTTGAACCAAGGAGTTTGTAAGGGCAAGGAGATCGCCTACTTCGTGAAGATCTACCGCTAGTGAGGCAAGTCCTGTGTGGGCGATGGCCATGGTGGGATAGACAAGGTTGCTTCTTCGTGGACCCTTTGTGGGTGGTTGCTTCTCCGTGGACCCTTCATGGGTGGAGCCCTGTGTGGACTCGCGCAACCGTTACCCTTGGGTGGAGCCCTGTGTGGACTCGCGCAACCGTTACCCTTCGTGGGTTGAAGTCTC
Organism: Triticum urartu; assembly: GCF_003073215.2. Classification (NCBI taxonomy): domain Eukaryota; kingdom Viridiplantae; phylum Streptophyta; class Magnoliopsida; order Poales; family Poaceae; genus Triticum; species Triticum urartu. Next base: position 480,211,367 of record NC_053025.1, read on the forward strand.
CATCAACGTGGATGTAGGATAGCACCACCTATCCGAACCACGGGAAAAACATCCATGTCTCCAATTGCGTTTGATTTCTCCAAACCCTTCCCTTTACATTCTTGCAAGTTGCATGCTTTACATTCCGCTGCCTATATACTCTTTGCATGCTTGCTTGAATTATGTGATGATTGCTTGACTTGTCCTAAAATAGCTAAAATCTGCCAAGAACTAAAATTGGGAAAAGGTTAAGTTTTTATTTTGTCAAGTAGTCTAATCCCCCCCCTCTAGACATACTTTCGATCCTACAAGTGGTATCAGAGCTTTGGTCTCCATTTGCTTGATCTCCATAGCTTTTGGTGGTCATAGCCTTGGTTTCACAACCTAGGAGAGTATGGCGTCTAGCGAGGGAAATTATCACCGTAGAGGTCCTTACTTTGATGGTACTAATTTTGCTAGTTGGAAGCATAAAATGAAAATGCATATTCTTGGACATAACCCCGCCGTTTGGGATATTGTGTGTGTTGGCTTGCAAGGTGACTTCTTTGATGGGAGAGAACCAAACCGTGAAGCTACCGCGGATGAGTTGAAGATGTTGCAATACAATGCTCAAGCTTGTGATATTCTCTTCAACGAATTGTGTCCCGAAGAATTCAACAAAATCAGCCGTCTTGAGAATGCAAAGGAAATTTGGGACACTTTGATTGATATGCACGAAGGTACCGACTCCGTCAAGGAATCCAAGTTGGATGTGCTTCAAAGCCAACTTGACAAGTTCAAGATGAAGGATGGTGAAGGTGTCGCTGAAATGTACTCTAGGCTTGCTCTCATCACAAATGAGATTGCCGGCTTAGGAAGTGAAGAGATGACCGATAGATTCATCATCAAGAAGATTCTAAGAGCCTTGGATGGAAAATATGATACCGTGTGCACATTGATCCAAATGATGCCCAATTACAAAGATCTCAAGCCAACGGAGGTGATTGGAAGAATTGTTGCTCATGAGATGTCACTTAAGGATAAAGAGGAACTTCACAAAAAATCAAGTGGTGCCTATAAAGCCTCATGTGAAGCCCCTACATCATCAAGTGAGAAACAAGACTTCAATGAAGAATTGAGCTTAATGGTGAAGAACTTCAACAAGTTCTACAAGAGTAGAAGCAAAGATAGAAGCTTCAAGTCAAGGTCCTACAATGACAAAAGATCTTCTAGTCGAGAGCGAAACTGCTACAATTGTGGAAGACCCGGACACTATTCCAATGAGTGTACGGCTCCCTACAAGAGAAGAGAAGATTCTCCAAGAAGAAGAAGCAAAGAATCACCACCAAGAGAGAGAAGGAGTAGAGATGATCGTTATGAACGAAGATACTCACGGAGAAGCAAGGATTCGGAAAGGAAGGAAAAATCATCAAGGAGCTACACAAGACGAAGACATCAAGCTCATGTTGGTGAATGGGTATCCGGCTCCGACTCCGACAGCCACTCCGAGAGAAGTTATCACTCCGACTCCGAAGATACTCAAGATGAAGGTGTTGCCGGTCTAGCACTTGTGTCAACCAACTCCTACAACATATTTGACTCACCAAATGAAGGAATTGGAAGATGCTTCATGGCCAAAGGTCCTAAGGTAACACACCCCGAGCATGTTGATTTCAATAGTGATGAAGATGACTTGTTAGGTGATGATTTGCTTGTTGACAACTCTAGTGATGAATACTATGATGAAATGTCAATTAAACATGCTAATCAAGATAAAATGAATGACAATGATTAGGAGAAGATTGAGGCCCTAACTAAAGAACTAAACACTCTTAAGTTAGCTCATGAAACCATCTTCGAAGATCATCGAGAACTTTTAAGAGCTCATGAGAAATTACGCTTTGAAAGGCTCAATCTTGAGCAAGAGAATGAGTTCTTAAAAGCAATCGATGATGATCTCCGCAAGAAAAGCTCTTCTTACATTGCCAAGCATTTACTCTTATCCACTTACATGCCTCAAGTCAAGTCTAGTAACAAGAACAAGAAAGATTCTTCCTCTAGCAGTAACAATGATCATGCTAAATCCAATATTGTTGCTTCTAGTAGTTCTCTTGATTCTACTAATGATTCTCTTAGCCAAGTTACACTTGAGCAAGAAAATAGCTTATTGAATGGAATTATAGAGAAAGGAGTGTACAAAAGCCTTGCCGGGAGTAAGCAATTCGAGGAAATTGTGCGCAAGCAAGGAATGCACCGGAAGAATCAAGGTGTTGGTTTTGAACAAAAGTTCAATGCCAATGGAGTTGAGTGGGAAGAAGATCAATACCCCAAGACAAAGTTTATTCCTCAACAAGAGAAGTATGATACTTCTTTCAAGGGGACACAAGCTCAAGATGATCTTCCACCACAAGACTACAAGCAAAAAGGCAAGGACAAGCTTCAAGAGGAAATTGACGCATTTGAAGAAGCTCCAAAGACCTTAGTCAAGTGGATTCCCAAGACTACTTCAAGTTCCACTTCATCAAGTACGACTACAACTCCAAGGATTCCCATCAAGATGATGTGGATCCAAAAGAAGAAGAACTAGAGAGTTCTTGAGGGTGACTCCGCCAACATACTTCACTCTTATTATTTTGGCAAGAACAAGTGCAATCATCTTCCACATCTTGCACTAGTTTAAGGAGTCACAAACCCTCTTGTTGGTAAGACAAGGGACAAGGTAACCTAAAAGTCTTCATGGACATCATCTTGTGTGTGCATCACTCTATGTCTATGGATATCCTTGTTTGTTCCTTATGGGACTAACCCATGTAGGTATTGAAAGTGCAATTCACTCAAATGGATAGCTCCAAGTGATCTACATCAACATTGAGCATCCACATCTTCAACATCTACATGAAGTCATCATCGACAAAACCCAAGGTTAGTTCATCCCTCTTAGGGGGGATATCACATCTAGGGGGAGCTTTACTCTAAGACTTGAGCTAAAGCAACTCTAAAGATGTGAACACAACAATGCTTTATGTAAAAGTGGTAACCCCACTTGAGCTTAAACGATGAGTATGACCTATGATCAAGTGTTCTCACTTGACTCCTAAGTCAATATACTCATATATAGATGACCTAGTCATCGCAAATTGCTTGATAGATGCTAGAATTGGTTGTGCATGCCTTGCCACATATTTCATTTGCCATCTTATTGTGTGAGCATGCTGGTTGGATATTTTACTCATTCGAGGACATCCACTTGTTGCTTTGATTGTTTGGTTTTATCTTCTTTTGCCAAGTGGATGGACAAGAATGCCTAAGAACCTCCTCTAGCTATCTATGCTTTTCTCGTCTCAAACTCTATTCATGCTGCATCACAAAATTTGATCAAGTCAGATTCGAACCACTCTGTGTGAGGAGCGCTCGGAGTCCCCGATTCATCATAGACTTAAACTTCCAAAACCTCTTTATGATTCTCGGTCTGACCGATACCCCACTTTCGGTCCTACTGAGATCATTAAGTTGATCTAGGTTTTCGATCTCGGTGCAACCGATTTGAACATTTCGGTCACACCGAGTTTCAGTAACTGCTTGCAGTTATGAATCTTGGTGCCACCGAGTTGTTCCACTCGGTCACACCGACAGGGTCGGGCTATATATAGTCACGGGCAAAATTTTGGAAATTTCTCCGAACCCCTTCGCCCGCGCGATAGCCTGCTCTGCCAACATGGTCTCCGGATCGTCTTCTCGTCGCCAGCCGCCTCCAGTAGCTGGCCTCCGTCGCCGTCAACGGGAATTCTGCCCCGCCGTTGCCGCCGTAGCAAGTCCCCGCCGAACTAGGGTATGGACTTGATCTTTGTGCTATTCTCCAATCTGATTCCTAGCACATTGTGTTCTTCATGATTCTTGACACGATTGAAACACTCCTATCCAGTCAAAACGCCCGTAGATTAGCTTTGATTCGAAAATTTTAGGGTTAGGTTTCCGCCGAAACCATCTCGGACCCACCGAGTTGAAAAACTCGGTCCCACCGATTTGGCTTATGCCATTGCACAAGTGAGACTCGGTCTGACCGAGAATTACTTATCGGTGTGACCGATTTTGGAACTCTGTGAAACCCTAGCAGTCTCGGTGCCACCGAACTGTGACTCGGTCCTACCGAGTTCACTAGTTTAGGTTCCAAAACTGCTTCGGTATCACCGAGTTTGAAAATCGGTAGATCCGAGATGATTTCAGTGGGAAACTAAAACTAAGTTTTTGGATCATTCTTTTGCAAAAATCTCTGCATTTTGTGATGCTCATCCTTTCTACCTCATCTATAATCTGTTCACAGGGTCAGCAGTCAGTTGCAGCATATCTGATCAGAGTGACAGCCAGAATGTGTCAGAACAGCAAGTGGTGATGAGTGAGGGCACTAGTCCCTCCAGTTTTTCTGATGAAGGCAGCAGGAGCACTCCTAGCAACTTGCCAAAGGCTGCCACGAGACAGAGGAAGAAGAGAACTTCAAACTCTAAGGATGAAGATTATGTGGCAGAGGAAGATGCCACTTCCAAGAGAGTTGAGCCAGCTCAAGGCACAAAGCCAGGGCTGAAAATCAAAAGGCCAGCAGGCAGGCAGCCAATGTCAAAGGCCAGAATGTCAACTAAGAAGCCCATAGAGCCAGTTGCAGCTGAGGGCAAGAAAAGAAAGGAAAGGGTGAAGAAGATTGTGGCTAGAGTGCTTGGCAAAGCTTCCATCATGGAAGAGGAAGAACAAGAAGAGGTAGCTGCACCAGCACCCAAGGCACCCAAGCTAATGGGAGATGCCATAAAATCAGGGGGAGCTGCCTCCAAGGCCAAGCCAGCTCCAAAGCCAAAGCCAAAGAGGAACACAAGAAGCATTCCTGCAGCTGAGAAGAACAAGGCCCCAGTGCCTAAGACTATTGCTGAAGAAGAGGAAGAGAATGTTCTGAGAAAGCTCAAGCCCAAGATCCCAGACCACAACGATGCTCATCCTGTGGCTGAGGATATGAAGCTTAGGAGAGATTCAGGGCTGAGGAAGTGGAGAGAAGCAGACCCATATGCTTCAAGGAGAAGGACTACTGTGGACTACAGATTTCACACCAAGGAGCAGCAAGATTTCTATGAGACTGTGCTGCTAGATAAGAAGCTCATTGTATGTGATATGAGATGGGTCGACTGGGAATATATCAAGGAAAACGAAGATCACTATCCTGGAGTGCAAGACAGCTTCATAGCTTGTGGAGTAGCTGACTTTGTTGGGCAGAAGCTCACAAAGTGGAACGAGGAGCTTATCATGCAGTTCTACTCCACGGCACACTTCTACCCAGATGGGAGGATCACATGGATGTCTGAGGGTACAAGGTACCAATCCACGGTTGCTGAGTGGGCACAGATCATTAATGCCCCAGAGGAGCAAGATGATGACTTGGATATCTATGCCAAGAAGAAGATGGACCACAACTCAATGTCAAATATGTACAAGGAGATCCCAAATGAAGCACTTGATACCTTCAAGTTTGGCTCAGTACATTACCTTCTGTCAGGGCTCCCGACTATCAATTGGATCTTGAGGCACACCTTGTTGCCCAAGTCAGGTGATCACAAGATGATCAGAGGCCATGCTATCAACTTGCTACATGTGTTTGATGTGCCTCAGAAGTTCAAGGTGATGAGCCTCATAGTGGAAACAATCACGAGGACTGCAGCAGATCAGAAGAGGAGTTGCGGATATGCCCCTCAGATTCAGGAGCTCATTAACTCCAAGATGGGCACGGGCGTATATCTATTGGACAAGGAACACCTGCCCATCTGTCCAGATTTCGAGGATAGCCAAGTGGTCATGACTGAGAATGAGCCATCATCAGCCCAAGCATTCGCAAAGAAGGAGAAGGCAAGGAAAGAAAAAGCTGCCAAGATGCCAACTCAAGAGGAGGCATCTGAATACTTCTTGAAGACTAAACAAGAGCAGCTTGGTTACTTGATTGCATCCGCGCTGAGGATTGAGCAAAGTCTGGCCACCCTCACTCAGAATCAGCAGAGCCTAGAGAGAATCATGGAACAGAAGTTCTATGACTTGGATGTCAAAGTAACGGAAGTTCAGTCTGCAGTGGAGCAGCTACAGGAGGACATGCAGGAGAGGAGAGGCAGGACTATCACTCATGCCTTTGCCAGAGTGCCACGAGGCCCGAGGTCGTCTGCCATGCTAGTTGCTGACACAAGAGCCACCACTTCAGCACCAGCTACAGCCTCAGTTCCACCAGCTCGAGCATCTACTTCAGCTCCAACTCCAGCGTCTACTTCAGCATCTACCAAAGCCTTCGTCCTTGGAGTGATCCGGACTCCACCACCACCTGAAGATCAAGCCTGAGCGTCGATCTAGCACTATGCATTTTCTAGGAACTTTTTGGTAACTTGTTGCCAAAGGGGAGAAGATGTATAGATCATAGGCTTCGAGAGAGAGAGTGTTGCTTTTCTCTCTTGCTTTATTTGGTGGTTTTTCGAACTTGTTTGCTTTTGAGTGCTTGAGATACTACGTCATTTTTTGTGAGACATTGATGATCATGAGTTTGATCATAAGCTACACTTAATGCTTGCTTAATGCTATTATCCTATCTATCTTGTGTGATCATTCACTATTCTTGGTGATGAGTGCATGTATTTCATTCTTATCATTTTAAGCGCTCCACCAAGATGTATGTGACATGGAAGAGTAACCCATGACTCTAACTCTTTGTGCATTTGCAGTCCAAAGCAAATTTTAAATATGCACAAATTTAGGGGGAGCTCTTACTTATCACATACTTCTCAAAGCGACGATATATTTCATGCTTATTATCATTTGTCGAAGCTTTGATCTATATGTTGTCATCAATTACCAAAAAGGGGGAGATTGAAAGTGCAACTATCCCTAGGTGGTTTTGGTAATTCATAACAACATATAGCTCATTGAGCCAATGCTATTCCAAGATGATTATTTCAGGAAAGCTCAATGATTGGCATGGCATGGATATGAAAGTGGAACCCTCAAAATTCTAAGGACAAAGGATTGGCTCAAGCTCAAAAGCTCAAGACTCTTCATTTTATATTTTAGTGATCCAAGATCACATTGAGTCTTTAGGAAAAGCCAATACTATCAAGGAGGGATGAGGTGTTGCTTAATGAGCCTGTTGCTTCATGTGCTTAGTGATATGCTCCAAAACCCTCAACTACTTTCCCATATCCACATTTGACCTAAACCCTAAGCCAAACTCGGTCCTACCGATTCTTCCTATCCGGCGCCACCGAGTTTCACTTGTCATTAGCCACTGCCAAACCCTAGCAATTCGGTCCTACCGATAGGGATCTCGGTCTCACTGAGATGGGATTGCAAACTCTCTGTTTCCCTTTCGTAAATTTTCGGTCTCACCAAAAGAGCGAATCGGTCCCACCGAGATTGCAATGTAAACTCAGTGTTTCCCCTTTGTAACTTTTCGGTCTCACCGAGTTCCACTCGGTCTCACCGAAAGAGCAAATCGGTCCCACCAAGTTTGCCTGACCAACTCTCTGGTTAGCTAATTACCAAATTCGGTCTCATCGAGTTTGTGTAATCAGTCTCACCGAGATTACGTTATGCCCAAACCCTAACCATATCGGTCCTACCGAGTTGCATGTCAGTCCCACCGAAAATCTTTAACGGTCACTAGGTTTACATTTTCGGTCCGACCGAGTTTATTGATTCGGTCCCACCGAGATTGAAAAACTGTGTAACGGTTGGATTTTGTGTGGAGGCTATATATACCCCTCCACCTCCTCTTCATTCGTGGAGAGAGCCATCAGAACACACACACCATTCCAACTCATATGTTCTGAGAGAGAACCACCTACTCATGTGTTGAGACCAAGATATTCCATTCCTACCATATGAATCTTGATCTCTAGCCTCTCCAAGTTGCTTTCCACTCAAATCTTTGTTCCACAAAATCCAAATCCTATGAGAGAGAGTTGAGTGTTGGGGAGACTATCATTTGAAGCACAAGAGCAAGGAGTTCATTACGTACACACCATTTGTTACTTCTTGGAGAGTGGTGTCTCCTAGATTGGCTAGGTGTCACTTGGGAGCCTCCGACAAGATTGTGGAGTTGAACCAAGGAGTTTGTAAGGGCAAGGAGATCACCTACTTCGTGAAGATCTACCGCTAGTGAGGCAAGTCCTGTGTGGGTGATGGCCATGGTGGGATAGACAAGGTTGCTTCTTCGTGGACCCTTTGTGGGTGGTTGCTTCTCCGTGGACCCTTCGTGGGTGGAGCCCTGTGTGGACTCGCGCAACCGTTACCCTTGGGTGGAGCCCTGTGTGGACTCGCGCAACCGTTACCCTTCGTGGGTTGAAGTCTCCATCAACGTGGATGTAGGATAGCACCACCTATCCGAACCACGGGAAAAACATCCGTGTCTCCAATTGCGTTTGATTTCTCCAAACCCTTCCCTTTACATTCTTGCAAGTTGCATGCTTTACATTCCGCTGCCTATATAATCTTTGCATGCTTGCTTGAATTATGTGATGATTGCTTGACTTGTCCTAAAATAGCTAAAATCTGCCAAGAACTAAAATTGGGAAAAGGTTAAGTTTTTATTTTGTCAAGTAGTCTAATCCCCCCCCCTCTAGACATAATTTCGATCCTACAGCAAGTAAATGTTAGAAGCCAAATTGCAATTGCACAAATGATGTAAAATACTGTAAGACATGGTGAGGGAGTCCTGGATTAGGGGGTGTTCGGGTAGCCGGACTATACCTTCAGCCGGACTATACCTTCAGCCGGACTCCTGGACTATGAAGATACAAGATTGAAGACTTCGTCCCGTGTCCGGATGGGACTTTCCTTAGCGTGGAAGGCAAGCTTGGCGATGCGGATATTCAAGATCTCCTAACATTGTAACCGACTCTATGTAACCCTAACCCTATCCGGTGTCTATATAAACCGGAGGGTTGTAGTCCGTAGGCAATCAACTCCATATACAACAATCATACAATAGGCTAGCTTCTAGGGTTTAGCCTCCTTGATCTCGTGGTAGATCTACTTTTGTAATACCTATATCATCAATATTAATCAAGCAGGACGTAGGGTTTTACCTGCATCAAGAGGGCCCGAACCTGGGTAAAACATCGTGTTCCCTGCCTCCTATTACCATCCGGCCTAGACGCACAGTTCGGGACCCACTACCCGAGATCCGCCGGTTTTGACACCGACATTGGTGCTTTCATTGAGAGTTCCTCTGTGTCGTCGCCTTTAGGCCCGATGGCTCCTTTGATCATCAACAACGATACGGTCCAGGGTGAGACTTTTCTCCCCGGACAGATCTTCGTCTTCGGCGGCTTCGCTCTACGGGCCAATTCGCCCGGCCACCTGGAGCAGATCAAAAGCTACGCCCCTGGCCATCAAGTAAGGTTTGGAAGCTTAAACTACATGGCTGACATCCGGAGAGACTTGATCTTCGACGGGCTCGAGCCACAGCCAAGCGCGCCGCACTATCTCGAGGGGCATGATCTAGCTCTACCCCCAGACAGTGTCCTGGAGGCCGCACACGCATCGGTTCCGACCCCTAACTCGGAGCCTATTGCGCCAATCGAGGATGAGCAGTTGGACGTCACCTCAGGGGCTGCGATCCCGAAAGCGATCGAGCCGAACGCTAGCCTCGCACTCTGCACGACCCGTGACTCCGAGGATCCGGACTCCGAACCCCCCGCGCCCCTTCCAATCGAATCCGATTGGGCGCCGATAATGGAGTTCACCGCCGCAGACATCTTTCAGCATTCGCCTCTTGGCGACATCCTGAATTCTCTTAAGTCTCTCTCTTTATCAGGAGAGCCCTGGCCGGACTATGGTCAGCGAGGATGGGATACGGACGATGAAGAAATTCAAAGCCTACCCACCACCCACTTGGTAGCCACTGTCGACAATTTAAACGAAATGCTCAACTTCGACTCCGGAGACATCGACAGCATGGATGACGATGCAGGAGATACCGACGAACCAACGCCCATAGGGCATTGGACAGCCACCTCATCTCACGATGTGTACATGGTGGATACCCCTAAAGGAAGCGACAACAAGGAAAAAGGGGATGGGATGGGAGATCGACCCCCCGAAAAGCAATCAAAGCGTCGGCGTAAACGCTGACCTAAGCCCCGCCTCGACAAAAACCTAGCCATAGAGCAGGACGAGCCGGTAGACGACGAACAGGCCTTAGAGCAACCGTCCGAACAGGGCAACACGGATAGAGAAATCGAACATCCCTCCTCCGGTGAAAACGGCATTCCGAATGACCTCACGCCGAATAAACCAATGGAGCCGAAGAATCTCCACGAGAGGCTCGTTGCAACTGCACGCAGCCTAAAAAAGCAAAAGCGGAAGCTAAAAACAGCGGAAGATGCACTCCGGATTAGATGGAGCAAAGTAATCAATACCACAGATAAGTACGGTGACAGTCGTCGCACTAAAAGCTATCCGAAAAGAAGGCTACTGCCTGAATTCGACGAAGAGGCCCTAGAGCCCTCGCATTCAAGAAATGAAAAAGCCACACGGTCGGATAGACGACCCCATAAAGCGGCAAGCGGCGCCGCACCTAAATCGGCATGCGACCCACTTAGGGATTCGCATCATGGCCCAGTCAGGTCCATTTATGGGCCAAGAAAGCAAGCTCTCATAAGCAACGCTATGAAGCCATCATCAGAATCTGGCACACCCAAATACAGGGGCGCCGCACACCCCCTATGTTTCGCCGATGAGGTCCTAGACTATGAATTCCCAGAGGGATTCAGACCCGTAAACATAGAGGCATATGATGGAACAACAGACCCTGGAGTTTGGATCGAGGATTATATCCTCCACATACACATGGCTAGAGGAGATGATCTCCACGCCATAAAATATCTACCCCCTTAAGCTTAAAGGGCCAGCCCGGCATTGGCTTAAAAGCCTTCCCGAAAACACAATTGGAAGCTGGGAAGAGCTTGAGGATGCTTTCCGAGCAAACTTTCAAGGGACCTACGTCCGCCCTTCGGATGCAGACGATCTTAGTCACATAACTCAACAACCCGGAGAATCAGCTCGGCAGTTCTGGAATAGATTCCTCACTAAAAAGAATTAGATAGTCGACTGTCCGGACGCCGAAGCCTTAGCAGCTTTCAGGCATAATGTCCGAGACGAATGGCTCTCCAGACACCACGGCCAAGAAAAGCCAAGAACAATGGCCGCACTAACAAGCCTCATGACCCGCTTTTGTGCAGGGGAAGACAGCTGGTTGGCAAGGTGCAGCCCCAGCGACCCAAGTACATCCGAAACTAGGGATGGAAACGGAAAACCGTGACGCAACAAGGACCGTCGTTGGACTAAGTACAAAAGTCCGAAGAGCACGACAGTCAATGCCGGATTCAAAGGCTCACGACAAAATCAGGAAAAATCGCCCCCCCCAGGATAACAAGAACGATCCATCCAACCTAAATAAAATCCTGGACAGGATATGTCAGATACACAGTACTCCCGGGAAGCCTGCTAACCATACCCACAGAGATTGTTGGGTTTTCAAACAATCCGACAGACTCAATACCGAACACAAGGGGCTCGACACACCAAGCGAAGACGAGGACGAACCCCAAAATCAGAGCACCAGGAAACAAAAGAACTTCCCACAAGAAGTAAAAACAGTGAACTCACTTCACATAACAAAACGTGCGGCGCCCATAAAGGTATGCACCACACGGCCCATCCCCAAAGGGTCCTGCCACTGGTTGTCAAAACCGATCATCTTCGATCAGCTAGATTATTCTAGGGATATCAAGAATGTAGGCTGGACTGCCTTGATACTCGATCCAATAATTGGCGGACTCCAGTTTTCAAATGTCCTTATGGACGGCGGCAGTGGACTAAACATGATATATCAGGATACAATCTAGCACATGGGGATAAACCCAGCAAGAATCCGCCGCAACAAAACCTCCTTTCAAGGGGTAATACCTGGTCCGGACACCCATTGTATGGGTTTTCTCTGGCTCGAAGTCATATTCGGCTCTGCCGATAACCTCCGCCGCGAAAAGCTGACCTTCGATATCGTCCCGTTCTCAAGTCGCTATCAAGCACTACTGGGACGCGAAGCTTTCGCTCACTTTAACGCAATACCGCATTATGCATCTCTTACGCTTAAGATGCCCGGTCCATGAGGCATCATCTCTTTGAAGGGGAAGCACTAAAGTGCGCCTCCCCAAGCGGAGGACTGTGCGGCCGCTTTGACAGCCCAACAGCAAAATGGCCTCACCGGCCAAAAAAACTTCGAAATAGGTCATTCAAGACCACGAACGCGGATAGACGAGTTTGGTGCAAAATCATCATTGATGCAGGCCTAGAAGCCATATACCCCCACACTAGGGGCTCCACGCATATACAATAAGAGACAATAAAGCTCAACCTTATATATCTTACTTTATACTTTGCTTATTTTAAACTTTTTCGGCACGACCTGTTTTCAACTCAGTTCCTCTCTTTTACAGATGAACGTCGTGCGGCGCCCGTCCAGGATACGGCACAACGGAGACACAGGCGCAGACATGCAGTAGGGACCCGTCCTAAAGGAATCTTTTTAGATTAAGACCCTGCGTAAACCTTTTTTACTGTCTCTTGTTTCTACACATCCCTTGGTTTTTTCTTTCTGATATAACCAAGGAGGAGGCTGGCGTCTTGGCATGTGGCCACGTCAGAATTTTTGCACGTACCTGGACACTAGGGGATTTTTTAATAAAGAGTGTTGTTTCGCCCGCACTAAAAAAGACCGAACACCTTAGGGAGTGTTCGGCGTCGTGAGTTTTGGCATTATATGCATCAGCTCCGAATCATGTCTTTCGTCAAATGTTGGGTTGCCCGGCTCCTGAGTTCTGCTACCTTACGTTCCGCTCTATCGGCTAAGGTAGCACCAGGAGAACTACTGCGATTGTGCCCCGGTTCGGCCGGGCGAGCACCTCAGTAGAGGAAGCCGAAAACTGACTGTCATGATGTAGCGTGAGACTGGTCAGCCACTCGATGACCTATCGGAATCTATCGGATTCCTTCGATTTAAGGAAGGGCCGCTTCCCGGTCAGGCACATACGCGCCCCGAACTTGGCTGAGTGCAGTTGCCACCAAGGGGCTACCTAAATAGTCTCACTGTCAAACTCCTATGGCTAAGTGAAAGTGTTAAAGCATTATAGTCCGGTTGCCTGGCCCGCTGCGCTATCACCTCCTTTGTAGGACCAAGACATTGGGTTAAGTGTGAAAATGCGTCTTCTGCGAGCACCCCGCACTATGTGCGTGGGGGCTGAAGCCAACGACTGCCATCTTTCAGATTCTATATATATATATATATATATCTTAAAACGGCCGCACAGGAGGTGTTCCCAATACTTGGAGGCACAAGTATAAAAAAGGCCACTACAGTTTATCAAAATATTACTTTATAATTACATATGCTATCATAACATAGCATCTTTCGGGCACTGCGTCTCTATTACACGAGCGCCTTCAAGAACTTCCTGAAAATAGTGCTCGGAAGGTACTCGGCTTTTGTCCGAATCTCGGGACGCAACAACGATGGTCTCCATCTCTGCCCAGTATGTCTTAACACGGGCAATAGCCATCCTAGCGCCCTCTATGTATGCTGACCTCTTCATTGCATTTATGCGCGGCACCGCGTCAAGGAATTGCTGCACCAAGGTGAAATAACTCTTCGGCTCCAATCTCCCCGGCCATAGGTGACCCATGACGTACTTCATGGCGAGTCCAGACAACCTATTCAGTTTGGCCCATTGAGCCAAACGATCATCCACTGCCAGCGGACGCTCTGGATTGTGAAACTGCGACTAGAAAAGCTTTTCCACTTCACGATCTTTCTAATCTCGAAAGTGTTCGGTCGCATCAGTAGCACTTGCTGCCAAGTCCAGATAGGTATCCTCCACACTCCACATCCGGTCCAACGGAGCAAACTTCGGATCACAAAATTTCCTTCGCAGCATAAAGGGCTTTCCAGCCGCAATCTGTTCGGCCTGACACAGCTCCTCCTTCGCAGCTCTCATCGCAGAGCGTGCGTCCTTGGCATTGGCAACGGCCTTCTCTAAGTCTGTCTGTTTCGCCTGGTCTTCTTTTTCAAGAAGTCTGCAATGGTCTGTAGCGCTTTTTAACTTTTCGGCCATCTCGGCCATCTCTTCCTTGCTTCGGCAATGAGTAGCCTGTTCGGCTCTCAGCTCTTCAAGGGCTTTCCTGGTGGCCGCATCACTTTCGCTGGCTTGTTCTTTAACTCGGGAAAGTTCTGCCCTAAGACTCTCCACGGCGGCCGCACCATCTGCGTCAAGCACACACATCGTAAGACACAGGCATAAAACTGTTCTTACCTGATGCCGCCCGAGGAATTACATACCTTGAGCCTCATCAAGCCGCTTATTGACAAGCGTGATGTCGGCATCTGCCACGTCCAGTTGCCGCTTTAGTTCGGCAAAATCTTCAGTTCGGCTCGATTCCAGACACCCTGCCGCCTACATTCAAAGGCGACATCTTAGACCTGGGATTATGATCCTCCGCGTGCCGTCATTTCTTGACGATGCGCAGAGTCTCAGGGGCTACTATCTACACAGGGCGCATCTTACTCATGCGCAACTGACAAAAGTATACATTATCTAATGTACCTCGAAACCCGTCAGTAAACTTTTAACGGCCTCATACAATCCGCTCTCTACGGATGAAATCCTTTCAATCACCATGCCCATCAATGCGCGGTGCTCCTTTGAGATAGAAGCTCGCCCCAGCAGAATCTTTAGCTCCTCCGGCCGAGCACCAGACGGTGCCGGGCTCGTCCCATGACCTCTTTCGAAGGCCGGACGCGGAGAACCTCGGGGGGCCGCATAGCCACCTTCCGCCCCTGCCGGATTTAGAGAAACCCTCCGCGACGACACCTCAGGGTCGCCCGCCTCGCTAGGCGGCATGGCAGGCGGAGGCGTCCCACTCTCCATCATCTCCGGAAGGAGATCCCCCGAAGATGAGCTCTGTTGAGAAGGGCTGAGGTCCGAGCTACAATATAAAGGTTTGGTTAATCTTCTCAGATATAAATCAAGGACTTCCCTCATCCCTCAAAAGGAAAATCTTTTCTCCACTTATGGCTCGCTGGAGGGCTGAACCCCTTGAGGGCGTAGTCCGGCCGAGGAACTCCTCGACGTCGGACCCTCTGACGAGGATTTTCTCCCCCATTTCGAGGCCATGGTTTCTGGGTCGTCAGAGGCGGCTCTCTTCTTCCCCTTAGGAGAGGAATTGTCGGTTCCTCCCTTCGGAGAAGCCTCCTTCGAGGAGGCCATAGCTTCCTTGTCCTCCCCCTCCAAAGGCATTATCTCCAGCATCCTGACCAGCACGGGATCCGGCCTGGTTTCAGGAAGGGGAGCCGGACACCTGATCAGCTTTGCCTTCGCTATCCACTCCTGTTTAAAAGGACGACTCTTTTAGGGGCAAGTTTATGACAAATATACGGATAGAAGGTCCGGGCACAAGGTTGCTTACTTGAGTATCCGGGCGATTGCAGCTTAGGCATGCGTCCTCGGTTAAATCCGGACACATCTCTTGTGATCCGAAGAACAGTCTATACATCTCCGCGGGCGTTGCGCCCATAAAGTTCTGGAGAGCTCGCGGTCCCTCTGGATTAAACTCCCACAGGCGAAGGGGGCGACGTTTGCCGGGCAATATTCGGCGAATCAGCATGACCTGCATCACCTTGACCAAGCTGAGGTCTCCTTCCAAGAGATCCTTAATTCGGCCCTTTAACAGGGGCACGTCTTTGGGCAAACCCCAATCTAACCCTGTGTTGACCCATAACGCTAGCCGTGGTGGGGGACCCGAGCGAAAGGCAGGAAGCGCCACCCACTTGGTGCTCCGGGAAGCGGTGATATAAAACCACTCTCGTTGCCACAAGCCTAGCTCCTCTCGAAAAGAGCCCTCGGGCCATGGAGCATCAGCACTTTTGCTTATAACAGCGCCTCCGCTCTCTGCGTGCCGTCCCTTGATCATCTTCGGCTCCACTTTGAAAGTCTTGAGCCATAATCCGAAGTGAGGGGTAACACGGAGGAACGCTTCACATACAACGATAAACGAGGAGATATGGAGGATGGACTCCGGAGCTAAGTCGTGGAATTCCAGCCCGTAATAAAACAGCAGTCCCCTCACAAAGGGGTCCATCGGGAAGCCTAACCCCCGAAGGAAGTGAGACACGAACACTACGCTCTCACCGGGATGGGGGCTGGGGATTGCCTGCCTTTGAGCAGGCAACCTGTGCGAAATTTCGGCGGTCAAGAACTTAGCCTCTCTCAACTTTAGCATGTCCTCCTCCGTGACGGAGGAGGGCATCCATCGGCCTTAAAGGTCGGAACTGGACATTGTCGAAGGTCTAAGGCGCCCGGAATCTGGAGCCTAGGGTGTTGGAACTCGAGGCGATGGGCGAACTTGTTTTGCGATTGGAGAAAAGGAGTAAGGCCCTGGTCTCTTTATAAGAGGTTGAATACCAGGAGCCCTCCCCGTAACCGTTTGGGACTCGCCTTTAATCGAGAAAACATGCTAACGGGCACGATTGGGTTACCCACGTCCGTATTGATGAGAATCCCGTAAAAGGGGGGCACACGATCTCTGCTTTGAGAAGACGTGCCAAGGAAACTGCCTCGCAAAACATACTGAGGTGGAAAAGTAAAAACGATTCGAGTGAAGGACTTGGCCGTAGTGTGATGACGCACTGCAGAATACGTCAGCAGATTTGATTTGCGTTTATATCATTCTCTCCATGGCAATATGTGGAATCTTATTTTGCATAGTCGGACACTACTCTTGGTATTTACAATCTTCTATGAAGGACTTGGAGGAGGAACCCGCCTTGCAATGCCGAAGACAACTTGTGCGCCGGACTCGTCGTCATTGAAGCCTGGTTCAGGGGCTACTGAGGGAGTCCTGGATTAGGGGGTGTTCGGGTAGCCGGACTATACCTTCAGCCGGACTCCTGGACTATGAAGATACAAGATTGAAGACTTCGTCCCGTGTCCAGATGGGACTTTCCTTGGCGTGGAAGGCAAGCTTGGCGATGCGGATATTCAAGATCTCCTACCATTGTAACCACCTCTATGTAACCCTAACCCTATCCGGTGTCTATATAAACCGGAGGGTTGTAGTCCGTAGGCAATCAACTCCATATACAACAATCATACCATAGGCTAGCTTCTAGGGTTTAGCCTCCTTGATCTCGTGGTAGATCTACTCTTGTACTACCTATATCATCAATATTAATCAAGCGGGACGTAGGGTTTTACCTCCATCAAGAGGGCCCGAACCTGGGTAAAACATCGTGTTCCCTGCCTCCTGTTACCATCCGGCCTAGATGCACAGTTCGGGACCCACTACCCGAGATCCGCCGGTTTTGACACCGACACATGGGATCCAACTAACCTCGACGATAAACAATAGCATCACCCGCTATGGCCATGCGTAAGTACATGGAAAAGCATGTTAAGTACAATAGGGTTAACATCCACCAAAAATAGCAAATGGGCAGCATCTCTAGTATATCTTCATTGCGGAGAGTAGCATGGTAGCAAAGGGACAGATTAAAAAAGGGATACAACTGTTAATTGCAACAGGCTTAACAGCGTCCTAAGTCATGTTTTGTAAGTTTGTAGCCATTGAAATACAACTGTTTAAAAATTGATACAATTGTTAATTGCAAGAGGCTTAATAGCCATTGAAACCGGTACTGATAAAAATACAATTAGCAGAGTTAAACATCACAAGGCATGTGCTGCCAGAGCAGAGAATGGCCCAATTATCTATAAAAAGGCAGGGAAACTAGCTAAAACGTGTTAGGCATGTTTACTACAACATGCTTAATACATCGACCGTACAAAACATAGCCATTAATTGCAGCTGGTATTGGTAAGATTGAACTGGTGAGCACATACTTGGTAATTCCTGAGAGGTAGTTGCTGGGGCACTTCATCTTGGCCAGAGCCCGCCCAAAGTCAGCGGCGGAGGCGAGCTCTTCCTCTGGGTCGAAGCATGGATCAGTGCCACTGACATGTGTACCTACAGGCAACCGGTAAATGGTAGTTGTTAAACTGCAATTGCACAAATGATGTGAAATACTTTAAGACATGGGATGCAGCTAACCTCGACGACAAACAACAACATCGGCCGTTATGACCCTGCATAAGTACATGGACAAACATGTTAATTACAACAGGGTTAGCATCCACCAAAAATAGCAAATGGGCAGCATCTCTAGTGATATCCTGAGTCATGTATTGTAAGTTTGTTACTGGTATTGGTGAAATTGAGCTGGACAGTTAATACTTGAACATCACACAATGTGCAGTACTGAAATAAACAAGGCACGAACATGCTTAATACATCAACCGTACAAAACATAGCCATTGCAAGTGGTAGTGGTAAGATTGAGCTGGTCAGATCATACCGGTTAAGTCCTGGGGGTAGTCGTTGGGGCACTTCATCTGGGCCAGAGCCTGCACCAAATCGGCGGCGGCGGAGGCGAGGTGTTCCTTCAGGTCAACACGCGCAATGGCCATCGCGCCATGGACCGCCATCAGCTCCTCGACATCCACGCGATATGTGGTTGGGCTTGCGCGGCGATGCTCTGGAGGTAGGGGTAGTGGGGATTTGGAGGCATGAGGATGTTTCATTGGTGCCATTTAAGCAATCAGGTCGGGGCTGTGATAGATATCAGTGGGTTACCTGACTGGATCTGAGCATAACATAGATGTGGTTGAAGTTGTGGTTGCGGCGGCAGCGGTTTCAGCTGCCGGTAGGGGGGGAGGAGGGAGATACTGAGGAAATTTGATGGGTGGGGATGTGGTGGGAGGAATAAATTCTGAAATCATGCGCCTAATAAAAATTTCGCGGCAAAACTTGAAACTTGGAGGGGGAAACACACAATGCAGACGAAGCGCGTAAAATACTCGTGTGCGAGAAAAGAGAAAATTGGCAGATCCCGTCTCCAAAAAGTTGTACACAAGTAGTTGATTTTTTCGGTCAATGGTACGCCTGGTTTATTAGGAATCATCGCACACGTAACTGACTTATGGATCATTAATGCAAAAAAACGCACACGGGTACGCCATAGAAACCGTGTGTTTTGTGATCTTCTAATAATTCTTATATCTATCAGCATCTCCAACCGCACCTAATTTCAAAAATCTCTTTCATTGTATTAGGATTATTCAATGTACATGAATGAGGCAAGGTGACACCCGATGAGCAATCATCGATTTATGAAATGCAATCAAGTGTCAGCCTGCCTCGCTCGCGTAGCTAGATTTGATCCTATGCAACAAGAGAGAAGCTTGCTGCCATCCGCCGGCGCGGCAATTTAAGCCGGTGTGCAGCCAACTCACGCGGTGAGGTGGGACTAAAAACCAGCTGTGGCCAGCTCTAGTCTCCTCTGGTGGCTGTGGGCGGACGTTTCGGCAGTATTTGGGGCCGGGGTGCGGCTACAAAACTTCAGTGAACACATGCTAATCAATGCTCAAAGCCCTCAAAGGATGCACTTACCAACATTGTACGTTAATAATAGATAGTACCAACTTAAAGTGCTACTGGTAATTTGCTCTAAGACTAGTACGTATGTAGTACTGGTAGATGCTCGTAATTAATTATACAAACTTAGGGGTGACACATGCACTAACTACTTCTCACATGCTGCCATCGAGGCATATGCTGGCCAGACGCCGGGGTTCTCCTTCCCGGCCTTGTAGGCGGCAGCCCACCGTGCTTCGATCTCCGCCAAGCTCTCCTCAGCACGGCGTGCGACCTCTTCTTTCTTGCGGCGGTGGGACTCTCTTTTCTTTACTGCTTTATGCCTTTTCCGCTTCTTCTGTGTAGCTTTGGCCGCCTCTAGATCCACCGCCCATTCGGCCATGGCAGCCTCAAAGTCTGCCCACGTAACTATGTGGCCGCCGGTGGTGATGAACTCGATGCAGCGAGATGCCATCGCTTCCTTACCGTGTGTGCGGTCACGGGCGGAGAGGAAGGCGGCGCGGCGGGATGCCATCGCTTCCTTACTAGTTACCGTGCGCCGCGGTGCCATGAACGACGCTTGGAGAGAGATCTGGGATGGACTGGCCGGGCAGCCATACAGTGCGGTGGTTTTTAAGAGCTCAATGACAAACGACGAAGGAAATTCGGCTTCCCTTACAATTTTGCTCGTTCATTATCGCACGTGGATCATCTCCGTCGCCTCCAGAAAAAGTGTGCGCTGAGCCTATTGTTTGTTGCGTTATGATTGGCCAGAACCCCAGCCACGCGCTTTGCGTGTGTGCACCGTAGGATGCACCGCGATCGAACGGCAATCCACGTCCCTCACATCACGCCCGTGCAGTTGTATATGGATTGGATTTATATGCGCTAAATGCCTAGAAAATGCACATAATCCCCTAAATATGGTAAATGAGCCCAAAAAATGCCAAATTTGAGCACGGTGATTTGGAGGGTGTATGTTCGTCGTAGAAAAAAAACTCCAGGCAAACAATGAAGAAAAATTGGATTCCCCTTCAATCTTGGTGATTTCCCTCTTTAAAGCATGGAACTTCCTTGGTGATGGTTCGATTTATGAAGGACGTGCATGACGACATAAGCCAAATCTTCTCAATTTTTTACCAGGGCATGGTGAGGCCATACCATGGCACCATGCCAGGAATCATGTTTTTCAAAAATTTATTTCATTATTTCTATAGTTGGAAACCCAATAAACAAATGATTGTGGTTGACTATTACCACACATTTCATCGAAATATCTGCCCATTCCTTGTAAAAGGCATGAGAATTAACTAAATGACACGAGCATGGTTTTCCAGGCCGTTCTTGTGCACCCTTTCATGCATCGATTGTTTGAACTTGAATTATGTGCATTAATGCCTAGAAAATGCACATGATCCCCAAAATATGGTAAGTGAACCCGAAAAAGTGCCAAATTTGAACATGGTGATTTACAGGGTGTATGTTGATACGTCTCCAATGTATCTATAATTTTTTATTGTTCCATGCTATTATATTATCAACCTTGGATGTTTTATATGCATTTATATGCTATTTTATATGATTTTTGGGACTAACCTATTAACCTAGAGCCTAGTGCTAGTTTTCTGTTTTTCCTTGTTTTTGAGTGTCGTAGAAAAGGAAAATCAAACAGAGTCCAATTGACCTGAAACTTCATGGAACTTATTTTTGGACCAGAAGAAGGCCATGGAGTAAAATAGTTGGGCCAGAAGAGTCCCTGGCTGCCCACAAGGGTGGGGGCACGCCCACCCCCCTAGGCGTGCCTCCCTACCTCGTGGACAGCCCAGAGACCCCCCCTGACTTGTTCTCAACGCCAAAACCTCTTATGTATATACTGAAACCTCTAGAACATAACCTAGATCGGGAGTTCTGCTGCCAAAAGCCTCCGTAGCCACCGAAAACCAATCTAGACCCGTTCCGGCACCCTGCCGGAGGGGGGAATCCCTCTCCGGTGGCCATCTTCATCATCCCGGCGCTCTCCATGACGAGGAGGGAGTAGTTCACCCTCGGGGCTGAGTGTATGTACCAGTAGCTATGTATTTGATCTCTCTCTCTCTCGTGTTCTTGATATCGCACAATCTTGATGTATCGCGAGCTTTGCTATTATAGTTGGATCTTATGATGTTTCTCCCCCTGTACTCTCTTGTAATATATTGAGTTTTCCCTTTGAAGTTATCTTATCGGATTGAGTCTTTAAGGATTTGAGAACACTTGATGTATGTATTGCATGTGCTTATCTGTGGTGACAATGGGATATCACGTGATCCACTTGATGTATGTTTTGGTGATCAACTTGCGAGTTCCGTGACCTCGTGAACTTATGCATAGGGGTTGGCACATGTTTTCGTCTCGACTCTCCGGTAGAAACTTTGGGGCACTCTTTGAAGTTCTTTGTGTTGGTTGAATAGATGAATCTGAGATTGTGTGATGCATATCGTATAATCATACCCAAGGATACTTGAGGTGACATTGGAGTATCTAGGTGAATGTCGGTGTCAAAACCGGCGGATCTCGGGTAGGGGGTCCCGAACTGTGCGTCTAGGCCGGATGGTAACAGGAGACAGGGGACACTTTGTTTTACCCAGGTTCGGGCCCTCTCGATGGAGGTAATACCCTACTCCTGCTTGATTAATATTGATGATATGGGTAGTACAAGAGTAGATCTACCACGAGATCAAGGAGGCTAAACCCTAGAAGCTAGCCTATGGTATGATTGTTGTGTATGGAGTTGATTGCCTACGGACTACAACCCTCCGGTTTATATAGACACCGGATAGGGTTAGGGATACACAGAGTCGGTTACAATGGCAGGAGATCTTGAATATCCGCATCGCCAAGCTTGCCTTTCACGCCAAGGAAAGTCCCATCCGGACACGGGACGAAGTCTTCAATCTTGTATCTTCATAGTCCAGGAGTCCGGCCAAAGGTATAGTCCGGCTACCCGAACACCCCCTAATCCAGGACTCCCCCAGTAGCCCCTGAACTAGGCTTCAATGACGACGAGTCCGGCGTGCAAATTGTCTTCGGCATTGCAAGGCGGGTTCCTCCTCCAAGTCCTTCGTAGAAGATTGTAAACACCAAGAGTAGTGTCCGGCTCTGCAAAATAAGTTTCCACACATTGCCATAGAGAGAATAACATTGACGCAAATCAAATCTGCCGACGTATTCCGCAGTGCGTCATCACACTACGGCCAAGTCCTTTACTTGAATCGTTTTTACTCTTCCACCTCAGCATGTTTTGCGAGGCGGTTTCCTTGGCACGTCTTGCCAAAGCAGAGACCGTGTACCCCCTTTACGGGATTCTCATCAATACGGACGTGGGTAACCCTAACCGCGCCATTTATCATGGCGCTTGGGAGGCAAGCAAGTTTTACCAGGCTGGCGGGGACGCACAACCGCATCCGCTCATTTAAGGGGATAAGGATCCACCTTTTTACCTATGCCTTCTTCCTCCTTTGCCTGTCCATCTCCTGCGCACTCGAGCTCCAGTGCCCAAGCCCGCACTTCCCACCTCAACCTTCTCCAGCGATGTCCGGAGCGGGAGGAAAGTGGAAGGTCTCCTCCGTCACGGAGGGCGACATCAAAAAGCTAAGGAAGGCCGGATACTTGTCCAAAGACATCGCGCACCGGCTTCCCGAGGAGGGGCAGCTTCTCCCCACCCCAAGGCCCTATGAGAGGGTAGTATTCCTTCCCCACTTCCTCCGCGGACTGGGCTTTCCACTTCACCCATTCGTCTAGGGGCTCATGTTCTACTACGGCCTGGATTTTCACGATCTGGCCCCGAACTTCATCCTCAACATCTCGGCGTTTATCGTCGTGTGCGAGGCTTTCCTCCGCGTCCGCCCCCATTTCGGCCTCTAGCTCAAGACCTTCAACGTCAAGCCCAAGGTGGTGTGCGGCAACCAGGCGGAGTGCGGAAGCGCCATGGCGGGCAAGATTGCCAACGTCTTGTGGTTCAAGGGCTCCTTCGTAGAGACCCTAAACGGGTGGCAAGTCGGGTGGTTCTACATCACCGAGCCACACGATCCAAAATGGATCGCAGCCCCCGAGTTCTGATCCGGACCCCCCACGCGGCTCATGTCCTAGAAAGAAACGGGCCTATCGTGGGGTAACGAGAAAGAGGTGACCGGACTGAAGACATGCATCCAGTCCCTGGTAAACAAGTCAATTAGGCTTGTAAATGTAGTCCAGGTCATGCTCGTTCGCCGAATCCTCCCGTGTCAACAACGGGACTTTACTCTGGGAGTTCGACCCGGCACGGCACCGAACCCTTAACAGGCTCTTTGACACGACGTATGAAGACGTTTTGAAGGCGCTAATCAAAGGTGCCAAGGCTCCCGCATCCGCTTCCGAGGACCGCGGATACAGCTCGCAGCATCACGCTAGCGAGGTAAGCTATTTTCACCTTTTACAGGATGTTCAGCTTTTTTCATAGTTTAACTCTATGCGGGATCTAAACTCCCTTACCTTTGACAGGCTTGGTGGGCGGTATCCGGACCGATTAACTGTCCGGCTCCGCTGCCCGAAGACCCAGCCCCAGCTCTACTAGAGAAGCTGCTGGCTCCGGCGCCTTATGTGGTGCCGGAAAAGAAGGCCAAGAAGAAGAAGACCACGGGGACTCTAAAGAGTACCCGCAACGTGGTGTTGTCGGACTCGTCATCCGACGAGTTCGAGACGCCCTCCTCCCGTGAAAACGAGGAGGAGGAAGAAGAAAGCTCTCCCCCCCCCAGCGGAGGGAGGAAAGAAAAGGAAGGCCGCCCCAAGGGGGAAGGCCGAAGGGTCCAAGAAGAGGATGACCCCTCCGCCGGACTACGCCCCCGACGCCGACGAGGACGAAGAGGAGTGGCCGGACAGGGCCAGGTGTCCAGCGAAATCGTAAGTGTTCGGATACCAGAGTAACTCATGATATTCCTTTTGTTGCACAGCTTTCCCTAATGTCGAATATAATCATGCAGCCCGCCCCGGGCAGAACTCAATGAGTCGTCGAGCAGCTCCCTGGATTCATCGGACGTGAACTTAGTTCCGCCTGTTGTCTCCCCCCACACTGCGGATGACGCCGAAGTGGCGTCGCAACGAGCTCCGGGGCAGGAGGAGGTGGTCCTGGAGGAGCCGCAAGGCAACCTCCCGGACTCCAGGAGTAAAGGGGACAAGACCCCCCAGGGCTCCAAGTCCGGCTTTGATCCGGACACCGTGCCGGAATCTTCAACGATTCCGGACCGCGGTAGGCGAACTCCTTCTGAGAGGAGCAGGCCTTCTGAGCCGGCAGCCTCCGTCCAACCGGAGGTGCCGGACAATCTGTTGGAGGTGCTTGAAGGCGCCTCCATCGACGAGGAGCACCGTACTATTATGAGTACGGTGATCCAGAAGGTTTAGTCCGCCAAGAGCGGACTGAGTGAAGCTTGTGCTAGCCTCCTAACAGGCTTCGAGGTAAGTAAAAAATAGGTAAAAATATTACCGCATAGACAGTAGCCCCTGATGCTCTGTTTGGCGTTCGGAAAGAAAAGCCGAATAGAGGATCTATTAAATTTCGCAGGAGTCTAACAATAAAGAGTCAATATGCGTATGCAGGCTTCGCTGCTATCCACCGCCGCACTGACTGCGGAGGTGGGTGTCCTAAAGCAGGACCTCGAGCGGACCAAGCAAGAGCTCGGCCTTGCCAAGCGGCAACTCGAGGATAAAGAAGGTAAGAAATACCTTACAAAAAAGGTGCCTATAGAGAGGCGTGATTGCAAAAAATAACAGGATTGTACTGCTTATTGTAGGGGCCACGACTGAGGTGACGACCCTCAAGCAGGCGCTGTCCGAGGCCGAAAATAAAACGGCCGTGGAGCGCACCGAGCGAGAGAAACTTGGGGCTCAGGTCGGCGAGGTGCAGCAAGAGCTTCAGGCTCTCATGAAAAAACATGAGAGTTTGGAGCTTGAGTCAAAGACCTGAGCGTCCGAGCTCGCGACGGCCCTTGAGACTGCCAAGTCTGCCAAGGCCGAAGCCCAAAAAGGCCCTCCAAGAGTTGGAGGAGGTGAAAAAGATAGCAGCGGGTAAGGCATTCTTCATGCAAAGTAGAAATATAAAAGTAAACTACTTGTTACTTACCCGAATCCGGAGCTCTCCAGGGGCATTCGCAGATCTTCCCCGCAGCGTATCCGACGCCGCTGCATTCTACCAAGCTGAAGAGGGCAGCTCGACGGAGAAGGTGTTCTGGTCTCAGTATGCTGAGGCCGGACACCCTGTTCCCTTGAGCGACCAGCTGAAACAGCTCGTCGAGCTCCACAAGGCGGCCGAACAGGCCATGAAAGGCTTCATAGTTCGGCTGTGGCCCGGACAGGACCTTCCTGGGAGCTACTTCGGGCTGGTGCGGCGGCTGGTGGAGGCCTGTCCAAGGCTCGAGGTTATCAAGCGGTCCGTCTACATCGAAGGAGCCCGTAGGGCCCTTGCCCGTGCGAAGGTGCACTGGGGTAAGCTGGACGGTGAGAAGCTTGTGAGGGACGGGCCGCCGCCGGGGAAGGAGCATCGCAAGCCCGAGAACTATTACAAGGATGTTCTTGCAGGTGCCCGCCTTGTGGCGGATGAATGTACCAAGGATGTAATTTTTGAATAAACTCGCTCGTTTTTATCCTGTGCGCTGAAAACTTGTTCATAGGCGCTTTAAGCAATGCTTATTGAATTTAAAATATTATTTTCTGTGCGGCCATTTATCAAAAATTGAGAGATGGCCAGTCGTCGGCTTCTGCCCCCATGCCACTAGTGCTGGGGTGTTCGGTGATAAACCTGAGCGCTCTTTTTCCCATGGTTGGGTCCTTCGAGGGAGGCGCTCAGCACGACGAACCAGGCAATCGGACTATAATGCTTGAACACTCTCACTTAGCCATAGAACTTTATAATTTTAAATTTCGGCGAAGCCCCTAGTTCGGAAGACCGAGTTCGCGGCGCTATCCACGCCTTTGGCTGGGGTTATCCAGCTCCTCGCTCGAAGCGGCATAAGTCTTTAGGGACTCGAAAAACCTCTCGAACAGCGACCGGTCTCTCGCCTCATCATGACAGTCAGTTTTAGCTTTCTCCACTGAGGTGCTTAACCCAGCTCAACCGGGGCACAATCGCAGTGGTTCTCCTAGTGCTACCTTAGCCGATAGAGCGGAACGTAAGGCACCAAAACATAGGAGCCGGGCAAACCCAACTATTGACCCAAATCATGATTCAGAGCCGATGCATATAGTGCTATAAGTTCAGGTGCCGCACTTGTGAAAGTTTACGGACTTCTCACACCATGTTAAAGGGTACTGAAGCCCCTGGCGTACTTGCCGTACCACAATGTACGGGTGCAACATGTCATAAATGAACATATATAAAAGAGAGTAATGCAAAAAATAGACAAAAAGCTATGCATTGTTTATAGAGAGGCTATTTATCAAAGCCGAACGATACAAATGGTGCGGTAAGCAAAAGATATTTGGACTATTCAGTATGTCCTGACCAGGGGCAGGCCGCGGAATTGTATTTAAAACAGGTATACCGCTCGTAACAGAGACCACCTGGGAGTTCCATAATGCGGCATGGCTTGTCTGCCTCCCTGGATCTTGCATCGTTTGTGCGGCAGTCGAATTGCCGAACAGGTCGTCCGAAGTATGGAGTCCTGAAAGAAAGAAAAAATGAAAAAAAAAGAATCCGGAAGCCCCTAGTACATTTTAAGCCGTGTTTTGGGCGTGCCGTTATTGTGCCCCTTCCCCTGTGCCCATGGTATTTCAAGGGCGTAGTTATGTATGCGAGGTACTGGTTTTGCTATGTCGCGAAAGCTGGGGTTGGGGCCGCATTGCTACGCTTGCTCAGAGCGTGCCAAGCGGTCCTGCTGTGGATTACTCCGGGCGCGCTTGGCAGTGTCTGGATTTTTAATGGCCGGACTGGAGAATTGCCTGAGAAGGCTACTTTGTACCTCTACTGCGAGAGCCGCCGTATGCTCCTCCGTACGGAGGGAGCGTTCGGTGTTTCCGTTGACCGTAATTACTCCTCGAGGGCCTGGCATCTTGAGCTTGAGATATGCGTAGTGCGGCACCGCATTGAACTTTGCGAATGCGGTTCGTCCGAGCAGGGCGTGATAGCCACTGCGAAACGGGACTATATCGAAGATTAACTCTTCGCTTTGGAAATTGTCTGGGGATCCGAAGACCACGTCAAGTGTTACTGAGCCTGTGCAGTTGGCTTCTACACCTGGTATTTACGCCTTTAAAGGTCGTTCTTGTGGGTTTAATCCTTGAGGGATCTATGCCCATTTTCCACACTGTATCCTGATAAAGCAGGTTCAGGCTACTGCCGCCGTCCATGAGGACTCTTGTGAGATGAAATCCGTCGATGATTGGGTCGAGAACCACTGCGGCGAAGCCGCCATGACGGATGCTAGTGGGATGGTCCCTTCGATCAAAAGTGATCAGGCAGGAGGACCATGGGTTGAACTTTGGGGCAACTGGCTCCATCGCGTATACGTCCCGTAGTGCACGCTTCCGCTCCCGCTTGGGAATGTGGGTTGCGTATATCATGTTCACCGTCCTCACTTGTGGGGGAAAACCCTTCTGTCCATTGTTGTTCAGTGGCTTGGGCTCCTCGTCGTCGCTGTGCAGCCCCTTGTCTCTGTTTTTGGCCCTTAACTTGCCTGCCTGCTTGAACACCCAACAATCCCTGTTAGTGTGATTGGCTGGCCTTTCGGGGGTGCCATGTATCTGGCACAAGCGATCGAGTAATCGGTCCAAACTGGACGGGCCCTGAGTATTCTTTTTGAATGGCTTTTTCCGCTGACCGGATTTATAGCCTTTGAATCCGGCATTGACTGTCGTGTCTTCATTGCTGTCACTGTTAAAGCGGCGCTTTTGCTTATTCCGACGTGTCCTGCCACTTTTGTCCTTGGTATCCGAATTACCAGGGTTCTTCGATAAGTTGTTACTGCGAGCTAGCCAGCTGTCTTCTCCCGCGCAAAAGCGGGTCATGAGTGTCGTGAGGGCTGCCATGGATTTCGGCTTTTCCTGTCCCAGGTGCCGGGCAAGCCATTCGTCGCGGATGTTATGCTTGAAGGCTGCTAGGGCCTCTGCATCCGGACAGTCGACTATTTGGTTTTTCTTTGTTAGGAACCGTGTCCAGAATTGTCTGGCCGATTCTTCTGGCTGCTGAATTATGTGGCTTAAGTCGTCGGCATCCGGCGGTCGCACGTAAGTGCCCTGGAAGTTGTCGAGGAATGCGGCTTCCAGGTCCTCCCAAGAACCGATTGAGTCTGCTGGCAAGCTGTTAAGCCAATGCCGGGCCGGTCCTTTAAGTTTGAGCGGGAGGTATTTGATGGCGTGTAGATCATCGCCGCGTGCCATGTGGATGTGAAGGAGATAATCCTCTATCCATACCGCCGAGTCTGTGTTGCCATCGTATGATTCGATCTTTACGGGTTTGAAACCCTCTGGGATTTTATGATCCATTACTTCATTCGTGAAGCATAGCGGGTGTGCGGCGCCTCTGTACTGGGCTACATCACGACGCAGCTCGGAAGAGCTATGTCTGTTGTGTTTGGCCCGACCGGATTTGTTGTATCCGGAGTGAAGATCATTGTCACATACCGTAGGGCGCCTGCGCGATCCGTAGATCGATCTTGTTTGTCTTGCCTTATCCTCTAGTATGTCTCACAGGTCGGGCGCATTTTCCCGTGCCTTAGTTGAGCAGCGTCGGGGCATGGCTTGGGTGGAGGGCCGACATTCCTCTCTGTCGCGGCCGCGAGGTGGCCGGTCTTCCATGTCATGCGCTGGTGATGTAGGTGCTTCCTCCTCTGATCGGGGTAGCGGCCTGCGCTTCGGGTAACTCTTGGAGGGGCGTTCGAGTTCGTACTCTTCGGCCGCAAGGTCTTCAGTCCATCTGTCAGCTAGCAATTCTTGGGCAGCTCTAAGCTGTTGCTGCTTTTTCTTGAGGCTGCTTGCCATAGCTAAAAGCCTGCGTTTAAAACGCTCTTGTTCGGCGGGGTCTGATGGTATGACAAATTCATCGTCATCGAGGCTAGCCTCGTCTTCGGAGGGAGGCGTATAGTTATCATCCTCGACCTCTCGGTCTGCCACTCTTTCATGAGGGCTGCTTTCTCCATCTTCCTGTGCCGAATTTTGCTGAGGTGGGTGTTCTTCGGCGCTATCCGGGGTAGTATTATCTCCCGTGCCGGAATCACCGTTTTTGGTTTGGCGGGATTTAGAGCGGCGCCGCTGACGCCGGCGCTTTTGCTGTTTCTTGGGGGCGTCATCCCCCACTGTTCCATTGCCATCTCCATCTTTTGGAGTATCCACCATATATATGTCATATGACGAGGTGGCCTTCCAGCGCCCTACAGGTGCTGGTTCTTGTTCGTCTCGTGCATCGTCGTCCATGCCGTTGATGTCTTCGGAATCGAAGTCAAGCATGTCGGTTAAGTCGTCGACAGTGGCTACGAAGTGGGTGGTGGGTGGGCTTTGAATTTTTTCGTCGTCCGTATCCCAACCTTGCTGACCATAGTCCGGCCAGGGCTCTCCTGATAAAGAGAGAGACTTTAGGGAATTCAGGATGTCGCCGAAGGGCGAGTGCTGAAAGATGTCCGCGGTGGTGAACTCCATGATCGGCGCCCAATCGGATTCGATCGGCAGGGGCGCGGGGGGCTCGCAGCTCGGAGAGGAATCCGGATCCTCGGAGTGACGGGCCATGCGGAGTGCGGGGCTGGAGTTCGGCTCAATCTCCTCTGAGATCGCAACCCCTGAGGCAGCGTCTAACCGCTGATCCTCGATCGGTGCAGTAGGCTCCGAATCAATGGTCGGAACCGATGCGTGTGCAGCCTCCAAGGCGCTGTTCGGTGGTAGAGCTATATCATGCCCATCGAGATAGTGTGGCGCGCTTGGCTGTGGCTCGAATCCGTCGAAGATCAAGTCCCCGCGGATGTCAGCCGTGTAGTTTAGGCTTCGAAACCTGACTTGATGGCCAGGGGCGTAGCTTTCGATCTGCTCCAGGTGGCCAAGCGGATTGGCCCGCGGTGCGAAGCCACCGAAGACGAAGATCTGTCCGGGGAGAAAAGTTTCACCCTGGACTGCATCGTTGTTGATGATTGAAGGAGCCATCGGGCCTAAAAGCGACGACACAAAGGAACTCTCAATGAAAGCACCAATGTCGGTGTCAAAACCGGCGGATCTCGGGTAGGGGGTCCCGAACTGTCCGTCTAGGCCGGATGGTAACAGGAGACAGGGGACACTTTGTTTTACCCAGGTTCGGGCCCTCTCGATGGAAGTAATACCCTACTCCTGCTTGATTAATATTGATGATATGGGTAGTACAAGAGTAGATCTACCACGAGATCAAGGAGGCTAAACCCTAGAAGCTAGCCTATGGTATGATTGTTGTGTATGGAGTTGATTGCCTACGGACTACAACCCTTCGGTTTATATAGACACCGGATAGGGTTAGGGTTACATAGAGTCGGTTACAATGGTAGGAGATCTTGAATATCCGCATCGCCAAGCTTGCCTTCCACACCAAGGAAAGTCCCATCCGGACACGGGACGAAGTCTTCAATCTTGTATCTTCATAATCCAGGAGTCCGGCCGAAGGTATAGTCCGGCTACCCGAACACCCCCTAATCCAGGACTCCCTTGGTGACATTAGGGTTTTGGTTGATTTGTATCTTAAGGTGTTATTCTAGTATGAACTCTTGAATAGATCGATCAGACAGAATAACTTTGAGGTGGTTTCGTACCCTACCATAATCTCTTCGTTTGTTCTCCGCTATTAGTGACTTTGGAGTCATTCTTTATTTCATGTTGAGGGATAGTTATATGATCCAATTATGTTATTATTGTTGAGAGAACTTGCACTAGTGAAAGTATGAACCCTAGGCCTTGTTTCAACGCATTGCAATACCGTTTGTGCTCACTTTTATCATTTGCTACCTTGCTGTTTTTATATTTTCATATTACAAAAACCTTTATCTACCATCCATATTGCACTTGTATCAGCATATCTTTGCCAAACTAGTGCACCTATACAATTTACCATTGTATTGGGTGTGTTGGGGCACATAAGAGACTCTTTGTTATTTGGTTGCAGGGTTGCTTGAGAGAGACCATCTTCATCCTATGCCTCCCACGGATTGATAAACTATAGGTCATCCACTTGAGGGAAATTTGCTACTGTCCTACAAACCTCTACACTTGGAGGCCCAACAACGTCTACAAGAAGAAGGTTGTGTAGTAGACATCATATGTTCATCATAGAAAAAAGTCATGGACAAAGGACAAAGGAAATTTAGACCCCCCCTTCAATCTTGGTGATTTCCCCCTCGAAACCATGAAGCTTCCTCGGTGATGGTTCAATTTATGGAAGGCGTGCATGATGACATAAGGCAAACATTCTCAAATCTTTACCAGGGCACGGTGAGCCATACCATGGCACCAAGCGAGGTGTCATGTTTTCCAAGCATGTATTTCATTTTTGTATAGTTGTTAACCTAGTAAACGACGCGTTTGTGGTTGACTATTGCCACACATTTCCTTGAAATCTCTGCCCATTCCTTTTAAAAGGCATGAGAATTTACTAAATAGCACGAGCATGGTTTTCCAGACCGTTCTTGTGCACATTTTCATGCACCGATTGTTGGAATTTGAATTCTGTGCATTAATGTCTAGAAAATGCACATAATCCCCTAAATATGGTAAATGAGCCCAGAAAAATGTAAAATTTGAACATGTTGCATTGGAGGGGGTATGTTGATTGTTGGAAAAAAACTAAATGACAAACTAGGACGTAAATTTGGATTCCCTTCAATCTTGGTGATTTCCCTCTCGAAAGCATGGAACTTCCTCGGTGATGGTTCGATTTATGAAGGGTGTGCATGACGACATAAATCAAACCTTCTCAGCTTTTTACCAGGGCACGGTGAGGCCATACCATGGCACCATGCTAGGGCTCATGTTTGTTTAAGCACGTATTTCAGTTTTTTTATAGTTGATAACCCAGTAAATGATGTGTTTGCGATTGACTATTGCCACACATTCCCTTCAAATCTCTGCCCATTCCTTGTAAAAGGCATGAGAACTTACTAAATACCACAAGTATGGTTTTTCCAGACCGTTCTTGTGCACCTTTTCATGCACTGAATGTTTGAATTTGAATTACGTGGATTAATGCCTAGAAAATGCACATAATCCCCTAAATATGGTAAATGAGCCCGGAAAAATGCCAAATTTGAACATGTTGCATTCGAGGGGGTATGTTGATTGTATAAAAACTGAATGACAAGCTAGGAAGGAAATTCGGATTCCTCTTCAATCTCGGTAATTTACTATCGCACACGATTCATCTCCGTCGCCTCTATGAACTATGTGTGTTCAGGCACACAAGCAAAAGGACAAAAAGAAAACCCTTGCCCACTTCGTCCCCACCCACTCACTACGGACTCCTCCGCAACTCTGCACCTCAGCAACTTCTATCGCGGCTTCCACCCTAAGCTTGACGGCTGTCGTCGGCGGGCAAAGGTCGTGCTCCAAACGGCACGGGATTTCACCCCTACCACTTTCCACTGCCTATCTGCACTGACATTCTAGACTCTAGACAATTGGGGTTTTCTGCGGGATTGGGCCGGGGATTTTTCTGATGGAGAAGGTAATCAAGTAAGCGAAATATTCACTCATCTCTTATCGCAGTCTGTCATCGCTGTTAATCAACCAGCGGAAATCGCCTTGGATTCATTTTTCTTCTAGCTGATTCGAGGGTTTTCATTCATGTGTCCACAATGCGAGCACAAATCGGGCAAGTGTGGTCGAGGCTAGTTGGAAATGAAGTTCAATCTCACCATTCCAGATGACTTCAGGGAGCACTCGGTATGTTCAATCTCAACCTACCACAGTCGGCATGGCCTAAATTTTTGAACATATACCGTCTATTTCTACATTTGGATAAAAGGTATGGTGCCACGTGCAGCCTAGATGTCGAAGCCAATTTCCCCCTATATTAGGAAGATATATGATGTATTGTTCATTCAGTTAATCTCATATTTGCATCAAATCTTTGTTACATTATCTATTTTTAATCATATATTTTTGTACTTTGGTTTCATCTATATATTGATCTGTTCTATCAATTACTCCCATATTTGCATCTTGCTCTGTTATTTCAGTATATCTAATTTACGATCTTACTTTTCATTTCAAGCAGTACATCCCTTGCTTTGCAAGAATAGGAGTAGAAGGAAATCTTGGGCTTTACTTTGTTGATGACTCCATGGATGTCATATTGACAATGCAGCATGGATTTACAATGACGGTTTGCATAAAACTTGATAAAATGGCCACTCCTATTTTGATGCGGACCTTTGGAGAAAAATATCTAAATGTTATGAACTGAAAGCTGGCAATAAAATTCTAGTGTGTGCACCACAACCTGGTCTAATTAACATGGTTGTTTACTTCCCCAACGTCATCAGTCGATCAAAGTCTGATTGAGGTTAGTGTCCTTTCAACTTTCTCCATTCTGGCATATTACTTAGCAAAATCGGGGTATTTGTTCTGACTAATTGATCACTATTTAAGCAACCAATTGTGATTTCATTTTCTGACTCTGTTCCTAGGCAGTAACAAATTCTATTTACCAATTTATGCGCACTATATATTCTTCTGCCATGCTCTGAATAAATAGTACCTTTCCACCTTTTAAGCGGGATATGTTGGATGCATAATGAACGATCTGTATGTTACTAAGCGTACCAAATTTCACTGGAAGGACTTGAAGGATGCCATAAATTTTGTTGATAATCTAACAGAGATAGCACAGTGTATAAACACTGGATTTTGGATGGGATTAATTATACCTATGGTGCACACATTGAACAAGACCAATTGTGTGCACAAAACGCCGGTACAAAGTCTTATTTTTATGTTGATGCTCATAAACTATATATATATCTTCAACGATATGGTACAATTGGTTTTTATTCTACATTAACAGAAATTACCCGATGTGGCAGTTCCTGGATCGATTTCCTGGCATGGTCGAATTACACTTGTGCCTGCTAATAACGCCAAAGTGATTGCAAGGTACTACATTTCCCACAGAAATGGAACCAATAAAATTAACAAGTTCTCGCTTGTCATGGCAATGCATCCATATTGGAAAATTGGAGACACTATTCTACTCATGCTCTACCAAGGCACAGGAGGGCTCTTGCTTTTCATTGATGAGATGTCGAGTCACCGTGATCATGCTGCTTCCAACAGATAGTTGTGGTTGTTGGCCCTCAGCCTCTTAAAATGTGCTAGTTGTTACTATGTTAAGTATGTAGATATGGACCATATGGTTGTTGGCCCTCAGCCTCTTAAAATGTGATAGTTGTTACTATGTTAAGTACTCCCTCCAGTCCTTTTTAGTTCGCATATAAGATTTGACTGAAGTCAAGCCTCGTAAAATTTGATCAACTTTATAGAAAAAAGTACAGACATTCACAATCCGAAATCAATATCAAAAGATGTGTCATGACTTAAAGTTTCATATTGTATAACTTTAGCATGGCATATGTTGATAGTTTTTCATATAAATATGGTCAAACTTTGTGAAGTTTGACTTCAGAGAATTCTAATATGCAGAGTAAAAAGGACCGGAGGGAGTATGTAGATATGGACCACATGGTTGTCAAGACCGTGTTACGAAGATCCTCCTTTTGTCGAATAGTGTAACCACTATATATATGTTACTCAAATGATGTTATCCAAGTTCTTAAATTTTCATGGAAAGTATTAGTATCGTACACAGTTCATTGAGTTTAAGTGTGTTCCCGATGTCCAAAAGGCATTTGCATATTAGCTGTCCATATTGCAAATTCACACACATGTTAACATAAGGAAACGTATGTGTAACTTACTAATCATCGCACACGAGTACTCGCAGACGCATCATGTCTGATACTCCTAGCCACCGCAAGCAACTAGTTTGCAATTTTCAAAGTTCTTTGTAAACACAGAATCACACACGTATTAACTATAGTAACCGTGTGTGTTGTAATTTCTCATTGCAAACAGTTCATCTGAGTCAGCTGTTTGCCACGTATCACACACATCCTGTTTACACGACTCGTTTGTGTTCTTTTGGCTCATCGCAAATAGTTCATCTATGTGAATTGTATATTGCATATTACACACATCTTGTTAAGTTGAACCATTTCTGTTGTGTTTCCTAATCGAAAACAGCTCGTCCGAGTCAACCGTATGCCGTATATCACACACACCCTGATCTGGCTAACCGTTTTTGTTGCACTCCCTAATAGAAACAATTCATCTGAGTGAATTGTATGGCGTATATTGCACACACCTTGATATGGCTGCCCGTTTCTGTTGTTCTGTCTCATCGCAAGAAGTTTAGATGGATCAACTGTGTGCCCTGCATCACACACACAACTAAAATCGGAACCGTGTTTGATGTCTCCGCCATCGCAAACGTTTTGCATCTTTTTTGACGGGTTTGTTACATCATCGTTTGTGATTAATGCATCGCACACAGTTTCGTCAAAGGGTCTCTGATTGTAGTGTTGTGTTAGCAGCATCCTGTAGTAGTGGTACAAGCATATGAAGCACATACAATTTCAAATTTATGATATACAATTCATGCCACAATTTACTCTTAGGATATAAGTGAAGCATAAGAGTAAATGACAGACTACTCCAAAAAATTACAAGTGAAGATCAAATGAGTAG
The DNA here is from genome assembly GCF_003073215.2 of Triticum urartu. Lineage (NCBI taxonomy): Eukaryota > Viridiplantae > Streptophyta > Magnoliopsida > Poales > Poaceae > Triticum > Triticum urartu. The sequence goes on from NC_053025.1 coordinate 480,247,604, forward strand.
TTACACAATTAAAAAATCAGATCTAAGTATTTTATTCAAACAACAAACAAAACCAAATAAAAACATTCCAAGAATAGCACATCTCATGCGAAGAGGTAAAAACTTAGGCTCAACCGAGACTAACCGATAGTTGTTGATGAAGAAAGGTGGCATGCCTACCAGGGCATCCCCAAGATTAGATGATTGAGAGTTCTTGGAATAAATACTAGGGATTCCTTGGGTATCCCCAAGCTTTATCTCTTGTGTCTCCTTAATTCCTCTCATATCACGGTTTCCTTAAATCTTAAGAACTTCATCCATACAAAACTCAACATGAACTCATGAGATAAGTAAGTATAAATCAATGCAAAACCTTATCATTCTCTACTGTAACAAATCACTAAAATTATTATTAAAAATTTAATACCAAATGCCTCTATATATTTAATAGTCATATCCTCAAATAGAATCATTAAAGAAGCAAACAGTTGCAAAAATGCAAGTAAAACAACAATTAGTCTAAACAAGATAGCCTGTAATGGATGAAGAAGTATCCATACTTATTCAACTCAAAAATTCTGAAAATTTACCACACTATAGATAATTTATCATAGCTTATTGTGTCCAAATTTAAAGATTTTATCATGCTTTTACTTTTCTGGGGAGTTCAAAAAATAACGGAAAACTTTTTTGTTTTGAAACAGCAACTCATAAACGTGCAAACTAAGCATGGTGAAGGCTATCCTTGACACTTTTATTAAAATAAAAGATACAAAATTTTATTCTAAATTACATCAAGCAAATCTCAACAAATAAAATTATGCTCAAAGCAAAACACATATCATCTGACGAATAAAAATATAGCTCCTAGTAAGGTCACCGATAATGTCGAAGACAAGAGAGGGGATGCCTTCCGGGGCATCCCCAAGCTTAGTTGCTTGGGTATTCCTTGAATATTAACTTGGGGTGCCCTGGGAATCCCCAAGCTTAGGGTCTTGCCCTTCCTTATTCTCCTCATATCAATATCAAACCCAAAACTTGAAAACTTCAATCACACAAAACTTAATGGAACTTCGTGAGATGGGTTAGTATGATAAAACAAATCATTCACTTAGGTACTGTCAAGAAAAGATACAAAAAATTCTACATAAATCCTACTGTACTCTATCATTTCCAAAATTTATAATGACCAATATAAGCCATAGAAACTACAAAACAAGCAAACTATTCATTGAAAACAGAATCTGTCAAGAATAGAGCAGTCTATAATGATCTGAACAATAACCATACTCCCGCAACTCTGAAATTATGAAAAGATAGGACAACGTAGGAAATTTGTATATAAATCATTTGTAAGAATTTAATACCAAGATCACATTCCAGTTATTTATAGGATTTTCTGCACTAGACGCAAAAGTTTCTGTTTTTTGCACAGAATCAAGTCAACTATCATCCACACTATCCCAAAGGCCTTACTTGGCCCTTTATTGAAACAAAAGCTATAAAACATGATTACTAAAGTAGCTTAATCATGTTAACATACAAAAAAGTAGGTATAAATATTGGGTTGTCTCTCAACAAGCGCTTTTCTTTAATGCCTTTTTAGCTAGGCATGATGATTTCAATGATGCTCACGTAGAAGTAAAGAATTGAACCACAAAGAGAGCATCATGAATCACATGGCAAGCACATTTAATCCTAACACACTTTGTACTCAAAGTTATTTTGTGATCAAACAATTTATGGGAACAAGAATCAACTAGCATCAGAAGGAAAAACAAGCATTACTTCAGAACTTTCAACATGTAGAGAGGGAACTTGATGTTATTGAGATATGTAAAAGCATATGTTCCTCTCTCACAATAATTTTCAGTATAATCATGAATGAATTCAACAATATAACTATCACATAAAGCATTCTTTTCATGATCCACAAGCATAGAAAATTTATTACTCTCCTCATAAGCAAATTTATTCTCATAAACAAGAGTAGGAGGATCATATGAAACTCGAATACTATAATTTGTTTCCACATTAAAAGAGTAATGTTCCGTAAAAGGGTAACTATAATTATGATAAGTTTTATAAATATAATCATCACTAGTTTTATAACATAAGTATCATCACAATAATCATCATAAGTAGCAACTTGGTTCTCATCATAATCAACTGAAACCTCTTCTGAAATAGTGGAATCATTACTAAATAAAGTCATGGCCTCTAAATTCACTTTTATCATTATAATAATATTGAACACCCTCCAAAATAGTGGGATAATTATTATCTAAAGTTGACATTCTTCCAAAACAAGTTTCATAAATATTGCAATTATCGTAGATAGGAGGCATGCGGTCATCATAACAAATTTGATCCTTCAAAGTATTGGGAATAAAAAGATCATGTTCATTAAGCGTAGCATCCCCAAGCTTAGAATACACATTATTTTTAGCAAATAAATTCTCAAACATGTCATTCCAATCAAACATAGCATCCCCAAGCTTGTGGTTTTGCATATCATATGCATAATCACTCTCAACATTAATAGTATCAATAGCACCAATAATATAACAATAATTATCATCACAATTTTCTAAGTTGGTGCTAAAAATATTTTAAAGATTATAATAAGTATCATTATTTTCCCAATCATAATCATCACAATGAGTAATAGGCATAACAAAATCATCCTTAATAGTTCCTTAGGACATTGTGCCATAAGACAAAGAAGCAATATCATCATCAATCATATTCCATAATTACTTTTGATTCATTCTCATGAGGCACAAAAATAATAGGAGCAACATCATTTGGGAGAGATAAATTTTTTACCTTTGCCTCTCCTTCTTTTCTTATTCTTCTTCTTTACCACATCATGTGTGGGTTTAATCAATTTTCCTGAGCTTCTTATTGATGAGATTGGTTGGATAGTCAACTCCTTCTCATCACCTGTTTCATCACGAGAGGCAATATGAGGGAAAGTGGAAATCTTTACCCTTCCATTAGTATTCCTTTTATATTCTATTGGTTTTCCCGTCTTTATATAATTGGCAATATAAGCATTTTCATTGCAATTTACCACACAAAACATATAGATTTCTTTCAAATTAGTTTCAGCATGGTTTGTGAATATGAATGCTTCAAGCCAACTACTTTTATCTGACAATTCTTCACACCCCAAAAATAAACAAAGTTCATTATAACGTTCAAGGGTGATCAAGTTATTGCAATATTTGGACACGAGTCGATCATGACAAAGCATGCATTAGAAATAAAAATGACCAACTTTATTGCAATGTTCACAAGTAATGGGATAAAAAGAGCATAATTTTGTAGCAAATTCATCTATCACACTTCAAGTCACCAATTGGTTTTTATCATGTGTATGCTTCTTACAAAATCTATCATCCCTATAAGGCATGTCTTCACAAACTTTATGCATGCTACTTCTTGAGCTTGCCTTGATTTTTCCCTTAATGAGGAAAGGGTGATGCAGTAAAGTAGAGATAAGTATTTCCCTCAGTTTTAGAACCGAAGTATCAATGAAGTAGGAGGAACATACAAGTCTCCAATAGATACACCTACACAAACAAACAAATACTTCCACGCAACGCGAGAAAGGGGTTGTCAATCCCTTCACTGTCACTTGCAAGGATGAGATCTGATAGAGATAGGTATAAAAGATAAATAAAAGTGCGATATAAAGTAAAGGTAAATAAATTGCAGCAAGATATTTTTTGGGTTTTTGGTTTTATAGATCTAAAAATAATATGATAAAAACAGACCCGGGGGCCATAGTTTTCACTAGAGGCTTCTCTCTTGAAAGAACACATATGATGGGTAAACAAATTACTGTTGAGCAATTGATAGAAAAGCGCATAGTTATGATGATATCTAAGGCAATGATCATGAATATAAGCATCACGTCCGTGACAAGTAGACCGACTCCTGCCTGCATCTACTACTATTACTCCACACATTGACCGCTATCTAGCATGCATCTAGTGTACTAATTTAACAAGAACGGGGTAACGCCTTAAGGAAGATGACATGGTGTAGAGGGATAGATCCAATCAATATGGTAAAACCCCCATCTTTTTATCATTAATGGCAACAATACAAATACATGCCTCGCTACCCCTTCTATCACTGGGTGAGGACACCGCAAGATTGAACCCAAAACAAAGCACATCTCCCATTGCAAGATAGTTCAATCTAGTTGGACAAACCAAATTAATAGATCAGAGAGAAATAAAAGCTATCTTAATCATGCATTAAAGAGTTTAGAGAAGACTCAAATAATATTAATAGATAATCTGATCATAAATCCACAATTCATGGGATCTCAACAAACGCACCGCAAAAGAAGATAACATCGAATAGAACTGCAAGAACATCGAGGTGAACATTGTATTGAAGATCAAAGAGAGAGAATAAGCCATCTAGCTACTAGCTATGGACCCGTAGGTCTGTGGTAAACTACTCACACATCATCGGAAGGGGAGCAAGGTTGATGTAGAGGCCCTCCGTGATCGAATCCCCCTCCGATGGAGTGTCGGAAAAGGCCCCAAGATGGGATTTCACGAGAACAGAAGCTTGCAGCGGCGGAAAAATGTTTTTGGTGTAAAGGGAATATTTGGGTATTTATGGAGCTAGAATTAGGGTCAGGAGTGCCATGAGGGGCCCACAAGCCTGGGGGGCGCCCCCCAGGGCGCGCCTCCAGGGCTTGTGGCCCTCTCGTGGCTCTTCTAGCCTCCTCCCGGAACTTCCTAGGTGTCTTCTGGTCCAAGAAAAATTATCAAAAAGTTCCTTTCCATTTGGACTCCGTTTGGTATTGATTTTCTGTAAAAGACAAAAACAAGAAGAAAAAAATAGCAACTCGCACTGGGCACTAGGTTAATTGTTTAGTCCCAAAAATGATATAAAATAGCATAATAATGCCTATAAAACATTCAACACGGATAATATACTAGCATGGAACAATAAAAAATTATAGATACGTTGGAGACGTATCAATACACTCCACAAAAATTGGCATGCTTACAAGAAACATTTTTGTCATGACTAATGAAATCATCATTAGTATTTTTCATATTCATAGAATTCAGACAAACAACATTGCAATCATGCTTATCATTCAAAGATTTTATGCCAAACATTTTATTGAATTCTTCTTTTAATACTTTGGCACAATTTTCTGATCCATCATTTTTAAGAAAGACATTGTAAATATAAATAATATGAGGCACCAGAAAAGAGCTTGATGTCTACTCCACAATTTTACTTCTTGTAGACTCTGTTGGGCCTCCAAGTGCAGAGTTTTGTAGGACAGTAGCAAATTTCCCTAAAGTGGATGACCTAAGGTTTATCAATCTGTGGCAGGTGTATGATGAAGATGGTCTCTCTCAAACAACCATGCAATCAAAATACAAGAAATCTCTCATGTCCCCAACACACCCAATACAATGGCAAATTGTATAGGTGCACTAGTTAGGCAAAGAGATGGTGATACAAGTGTAGTATGGATTGTAGAAATAGGTTTGTAATCTGAAATAATAAAACAACAAGGTAGCAAGTGACAAATGTGAGCACAAACCATATTGCAATGCTTGAAAACAAGGCCTAGGGTTCATACTTTCACTAATGCAATCTCTTAACGGTGCTAACATAATTGAATCATATAACAATCCTTAAATGTGCAACAAAGAATCGCTCCAATGTTCTTATCTAGCGGAGAACATAAGATGAAATTGTTGTAGGGTATGAAACCACCTCAAAGTTATCTTTTCCGATCAATATATTGAGCCATCCCTATAAGTGTCACAAAGTTTGTACTAAAATAACACCATATGATACGCATCAACCAACTCTAATATCACCTAGATACTCCAATGTCACCACAAGTATCGGTGAGTTGATTATTCGATATGCATCAAACAACTTCAGATTCATAATATTCAATCCAACACAAAGAACTTCAAAGGGTGCCCCAAAGTTTCTACATGAGAAAGTAGGACGAAAATGTGTATCAACCTGCAAGTTGAATACCAAAACATGTATCAAGTGAATCAATAGAACACCCCATTGTCACCACGGGTACCCGCATGCAAGACATACATCAAGTGTTCTCAAATCCAAAATATTCAATCCGATAAGAGTGAAACCTCAAAGGTAAAAACTCAATTCATCACAGCAATATAGAGAGGGGAAAACTACATGCGATCCAACTATATTAACAAAGCTCGAAGTACATCAAGATCATGCCAAATCAAGAACACGAGAGAGAGTGAGAGAGATTAACACATAGGTACTCGTACATACTCTCAGCCCTGAGGGTGAACTACTCTCCTTGTCATGGAGACCACCGGGATGATGAAGATGGCCTCCAGTCCGGCAGGGTGCCGAAACAGGGTTCCGGATGAGATCGCTTCGGTACAGAGACTTGCAGTGATGGCGTGGAAGTTCTAGGTTTATTTCTGGGAGTTTCTCTATTTATAGGAATTTTCAGCGATGGAATCACACGAAAAGGAGTTATGAGAGGACCATAAGGCACTTGGGCACCATCACCCCCCAGGGCACGCCCAGGTACCTTGTCACCGCCTTATGGTTCTTCTGCTCCTCCCACGAAGCTTCGGGGTCTCTTTTGTTCCAAAAAAATCATCAAATAAATTCGGGTCGATCCGAAGACTTTTATTTCGGCACAAAAAACAACACCACGCTAATTCTACTGAAAACAACGTCAGTCCGGGTTAGTTCCATTCAAATCACACCAAAATCATATAAAATTATTGAAAACATGGCATTAATACTTCATAAATTATAGATGCGTTGGAGACGTATCAATGCACCAATGAAGAGTTGCGTGTCCTCCACTGCGTTTGGCCACCACCCAGGGTGTTGTTTACTACACAAACTTCTTATTGTAGATGTTGTTGGGCCTCCAAGTGCATAGGTTTGTAGGACAGTATCAAATTTCCCTCAAGTGGATGACCTAAGGTTTATCAATCCATGGGAGGCATAGGAAGAAGATGGTCTCTCTCAAACTACCCTGCAACCAAATAACAAAGAGTCTCTTGTGTTTCCAACACACCCAATACAATGGTAAATTGTATAGGTGCACTAGTTCGGCGAAGAGATGGTGATACAAGTGCAATATGGATGGTAGATATAAGTTTTTTTAATCTGAAAATATAAAAACAACAAGGTAGCTAGTGGTAAAAGTGAGTGAAAACGGTATTGCAATGCTTCAAAACAAGGCCTAGGGTTCATACTTTCACTAGTGCAAGTTCTCTCAACAAGTATAACATAATTAGATCATATCACAATCCCTCAACATGCGACAAAGAGTCACTCCAAAGTCACTAATAGCTGAGAACAAACGAAGAGATTATTGTAGGGTACGAAACCACCTCAAAGTTATTCTTTCCGATCAATCCGTTGGGCTATTCCTATAAGTGTCACAAACAGCCCTAGATTTCATAGTAAAATAACACCTTAAGACACAAATCAACCAAAACCCTAATGTCACCTAGATACTCCAATGTCACCTCAAGTATCCACGGGTATGATTATATGATATGCATCACACACTCTCAGATTCATCTATTCAAACCAACACAAAGAACTTCAAAGGGTGCCCCAAAGTTTCTACCGGAGAGTCAAGATGAAAATGTGTGACAACCCCTATGCATAAGTTCACAAGGTCACATAACTCGCAAGTTGATCACCAAAACATACATCAAGTGGATCACATGAATATCCCATTGTCACCATAGATAAGCACATGCAAGACATACATCAAGTGTTCTCAAATCCTTAAAGACTCAATCCGATAAGATAACTTCAAAGGGAAAACTCAATTCATCACAAGGAGATAGAGGGGAAAAACATCATAAGATCCAACTATAATAGCAAAGCTCACGGTACATCAAGATTGTGCCAGATCAAGAACACGAGAGAGAGAGAGAGATCAAACACATAGCTACTGGTACATACCCTCAGCCCCGAGGGTGAACTACTCCCTCCATGTCATGGAGAGTGCCGGGATGATGAAGATGGACACTGATGATGGATCCCCCCTCCGGCAGGGTGCCGGAACAGGGTCCCGATTGGTTTTTGGTGGCTACATAGGCTTGTGATGGCGGAACTCCCGATCTAGGTTATTTTTTGGAGGTTTGGGGATTTATAGGAGAGGTTGGCATCGAGAACAAGTCAGGGGGTCCCACGGGAATTCCACGAGCCACGGGGGCGCGCCCTCCACCCTCGTGGGGCCCACGGGACCCCCCTCTGATAATTTTTGTTCCAGTATTTTTTATGTTTTCCAGAAAAAATCTCCATTGATTTTCAGCGCATTCCGAGAACTTTTATTTCTGCATAAAACAACACCATTATAGTTCTGCTAAAAGCAGTGTCAGTCCGGGTTAGTTCTAACCAAATCATACCAAATTCATGTAAAAATATTATAAACATGGCATGAATACATTGAAAATTATAGATACGTTGGAGACGTATCAGCATCCCCAAGCTTAATTCCTGCTCGTCCTCGAGTAGGTAAATGATAAAAACATAATTTTTGATGTGGAATGCTACCTAACATATTTATCAATGTAATCTTCTCTATTGTGGCAAGAATATTCAGATCTATAAGATTCAAAACAAAAGTTTAATATTGACATAAAAACAATAATACTTCAAGCATACTAACCAAGCAATCATGTCTTCTCAAAATAACATGGCGAAAGAAAGCTATCCCTACAAAATCATATAGTCTGGCTATGCTCTATCTTCATCACACAAAGTATTTAATCATGCACAACCCTGATGACAAGCCAATCAATTGTTTCATACATTTGATGTTCTCAAACCTTTTCAACTTTCACGCAATACGTGAGCGTGAGCCATGGACATAGCACTATAGGTGGAATAGAGGGTGGTTGTGGAGAAGATAAAAAGAAGGAGATAGTCTCACATCAACTAGCCGTATCAATGGGCTATGGAGATGCCCATCAATAGATATCGATGTGAGTGAGTAGGGATTGCCATGCAATAGATGCACTATAGCTATAAGTTTACGAAGCTCAAAAAGAAACTAAGTGCGTGTGCATCCAACTTGCTTGCTCATGAAGACCTAGGGCAATTTGAGGAAGCCCATCGTTGGAATATACAAGCCAAGTTATATAATGAAAATTCCAACTAGTATATGAAAGTGACAAAAGAGGAGACTCTCTATCATGAAGATCATGGTGCTACTTTAAAGCACAAGTGTGGAAAAAGGATAGTAACATTTTCCTTCTCTCTTTTTCTCTCATTTTTTTGTTTTTTGGGCCCTCTTTTTTTTGGCCTCCCTTATTATTATTATTTTTCGTCCGGAGTCTCATCCCGACTTGTGGGGGAATCATAGTCTCCGTCATCCTTTCCTCACTGGGACAATGCTCTAATAATGATGATCATCACACTTTTATTTATTTACAACTCAAGAATTACAACTCGATAGTTAGAACAAAATATGACTCTATGTGAATGCCTCCGGCGGTGTATCGGGATGTGCAATGAATCAAGAGTGAGATGTATGAAAGAATTATGAATAGTGGCTTTGCCACAAATACGATCTCAACAACATGATCATGCAAAGCAATATGACAATGATGGAGCATGTCATAATAAACAGAACGTTGGAAAGTTGCATGGCAATATATCTCGGAATGGCTATGGAAATGCCATAATAGGTAGGTATTGTGGTTTTTTTTAGGAAGGTAAATGGTGGGTTTATGGTACCGGCGAAAGTTGCGCGGTACTAGAGAGGCTAGCAATGGTGGAAGGGTGAGAGTGCGTATAATCCATGGACTCAACATTAGTCATAAAGAACTCACATACTTATTGCAAAAATCTATTAGTTATCAAAACAAAGTACTATGCGTATGCTCCTAGGGGGATAGATTGGTAGGAAAAGACTATTGCTCGTCCCCGACCGCCACTCATAAGGAGGACAATCAAAAAATAAATCATGCTCCGACTTCATCACATAACGGTTCACCATACGTGCATGCTACAGGAATCACAAACTTTAACACAAGTATCTCTCAAATTCAAAACTACTCACTAGCATGAATCTAATATTACCATCCTCATATCTCAAAACAATTATAAGGAATCAAACTTCACATAGTATTCAATACACTTTATATGAAAGTTTTTATTATATCCCTCTTGGATGCCCATCATATTAGGACTAAGTTCATAACCAAAGCAAACTACCATGTTGTTTAGAGACTCTCAAAATGGTATAAGTGAAGCATGAGATTTCAACAATTTCTTCAAAATAAAACTACCACCATGCTCTAAAAAGATATAAGCGAAGCACTAGAGCAAACGACAAACTACTCCAAAAGATGTAAGCGAAGCACAATGAGTAGTTGAATAATTATGTAACTATATGAAGAATCCTTCTCATAAATAAAATTTCAGATCTTAAGTACTTTATTCAAACATCAAGCAAAACAAAATAAAATGACATTGCAACTATAACACATATCATGTGAAGAAGCAAAAACTTAGGCTCAACCAAAACTGACCGATTGTTGTTGAAGAAGAAAGGTGGGATGCCAACCGGCGCATCCCTAATCTTAGATGCTTGTGACTTCTTGAAATATTGAGTAGGGATGCCTTGGGCATCCCCAAGCTTGATCTTTTGTGTCTCCTTAATTCCATTCATATCGCGGTTTCCATAAATCTTAAAAACTTCATCCACCCAAAACTCAACAAGAACTCGTGAGATAAGTTAGTATAAATCCATGCTAAACCTTATCATTCTCTACTATAGAACATAACTAAAATTATAATTTGACATTGCATAATAAATGCCTCTACATATTTAAGACTCCTATCTTCAAATAGAATCATCAAACAAGCAACCATATGCAAACAATGCAAACATAATAGCAATCTGTCTAAACATAACAGTCTGTAAAGAATGCAAGAGGAATCATACTTCCCTAACTCCAAAAATTCTGAAAAATTACCACACTGTAGAAAATTCGTTGTTACTGATGGTGTAAAAATTTCAAGATTTTATCATGTTCTGACTATTCACAAATATTCAAAACATAACAACAAACTTTCTGTTTTTAAAACAGCAACATATGGACTTGAAAAATAAGCATGGTAAAGGCTATACTTGACCTTTTTATTGAACTAAAAGATGCAAAATATTACTCTAAATAACAGCAAGCAAATCCTAATAAAATAAAATGACGCTCCAAGCAAAACACATATCATGTGGTGAATAAAAATATAGCTCCAAGTAAGGTTACCGATGAACGAAGACGAAAGAGGGGATGCCTTGCGGGGCATCCCCAAGCTTAGGCTCTTGGTTGTCCTTGAATATTACCTTGGGGTTGCTGACACCAGATTTTGGCATGGTCAAGAATCCGGGTTCGTATGAAAAAGTTAGAGGCAACACTTCGCGGGCTGGCCCTGAGAGAAAAAGTGTCGCGAGGGACCAGACACCCACCTAGGAAGTGTATGTTGGATCGCGTGAGTTATTTGGCCTTTGTCGGCTGAATGAAAACCTTCCCGGAGTGGAAACCTTGCCAGGGTAGAGGCTTTCCAGGATGAAAACTTTGCCGGCTTAATGAAAATCTTGCCGGGGAGGAACCATTGCCGGGGTAAAAACCTTGCCGATGTGAAAGCTTGCCGGGGTGGAGGTTGTGTAACGCCCCGGACACACCCGTCGGTGGTCGTTACTCCTGGTGGGATATAGACTGGCCCCACAGATCAATACTAGTCTTTTCTGCGCACTTTGTCCTCACTCGTGTGCACCCGGGAGCAACTTCCTGGTCGGTCACCCATCCTGACACTACTCCAAGCTGAGCACGCTTAACTTTGGAGTTCTGTCCGAATGGGCCCCGAAAAAGAAGTGAGGGGTTCCTGGATTAGGGGGTCTCCGGACAGCCGGACTATATCCTTTGTCCGGACTGTGGGACTATGAAGATACAAGATTGAAGACTTCGTCTCGTGTCCGGATGGGACTCTACTTGGCGTAGAAGGCAAGCTAGCCAATACGGATATGTATATCTCCTCCTTTGTAACCGACCCTGTGTAACCCTAGCCCCCTCCGGTGTCTATATAAACCGGAGGGTTTTAGTCCGTAGGACAAGATACAATCAGACCATAGGCTAGCTTCTAGGGTTTAGCCTCTCCGATCTCGTGGTAGATCAACTCTTGTAATACTCATATCATCAAGAACAAATCAAGCAGGACGTAGGGTTTTACCTCCATCAAGAGGGCCCGAACCTGGGTAAAACATCATGTTCCCTACCTCCTGTTACCATCCGCCTTAGACGCACAGTTCGGGACCCCCTACCCGAGATCCGCCGGTTTTGACACCGACATTGGTGCTTTCATTGAGAGTTCCTCTGTGTCGTCGCCGTTAGGCTTGATGGCTCCTACTATCATCGATAGCGATGCAGTCCAGGGTGAGACTTTTCTCCCCGGACAGATCTTTGTGTTCGGCAGCTTCCCACTGCGGGCCAACTCGCTTGGCCATCTGGAGCAGATTGAAAGTTACACTCCTGGCCACCAGGTCAGGTTTGGAAGCTTAAACTACATGGCCGATATCCGCGGAGACTTGATCTTCGACGGATTCGAGCCCCTGCTTTGTGCGTCATGCGGTCACGATGACTATGATTTAGCTCTACCATCGGACCGTATTCAGGAGATCACACCGGCAGCCGCTCCGACCCTCAATTCGGAGCCAGTTTCGCCATCCGTGGACGGGTGGATAGACCCCGTCATGGAGGCTGTATCCTCTGCAGCGATTGAGCCGAATATCGACCTTACCCTTCACGAGAGTCGTGTTGCCAAACTGCCGGATTCTTCTCCGGCCACGGACTTCGAACCATCTGCGCCCGTTCCTATCGAATCTGGTAGGGCGCCGATCATGGAGTTTACCTCCGCGGATATTTTTCAGCACTCGCCCTTCGGCGACATACTGAACTCATTAAGGTCTCTCTCCTTGTTAGGAGGATCCTGGCCGAACTACGTCTGGCAGGATTGGGATGCGGATGACGAAGAAATTCGCCGCCCACCCACCACCCACTTAGTAGCCACTGTCGATGACTTAACCGACATGCTCGACTTCGACTCCGAAGATATCGACGGTATGGACGACGATGCGGGAGTCAAAGAGGAACCACTGCCCACAGGGCACTGGACAGCCACCTCATCATATGATATATACATGGTGGACACACCCAAAGAAGGCAATGGCGACGAGACAACGGAGGATGGCCCCTCCAAGAAGCAACCCAAGCGCCGGCGTCAGCGGCGCCGCTCTAAGTCCCACCAAGGCAAAAGTGGTGATACCGGCACCGGAGATAATAGCACTCCGGACAGTGCCAAAGACAACAACAATCCCCTCCAGCAAGATTTAGAGCAAGAGGGGAGGAGCCAGCCCTCCTGAGAAAGTGGCAGATGGAGAGGCGGAGGATGATAATTACATGCCTCCCTCCGAAGACGAGGCAAGCCTCGATGATGACGAATTCGTCGTGCTAGGGATCCCATCGAACAAGAGCGCTTCAAGCACCAGCTTATGGCCACGACAAATAGCCTTAAGAAAAAGCAGCAGCTTCAAGCTGATCAAGATTTGCTAGCTGACAGATGGACTGCAGTCCTGGCGGCCGAGGAGTATAAACTCGAACGCCCCTCCAAGAGTTACCCAAAGTGCAGGTTGCTACCCCGACTGGAGGAGGAAGCACCGAAACCTACATCCCCGGCGTATGACGCGGCTGATCGGCCACCTCGTGGCCGCGACAGAGAGACATTCCAGCCAAAAGCTCAGCCCGCACCCCGACGTCATCCAAATAAAAAGGCATGGGGAAATATGCCAGACCTACGAGACGTATTGGAGGACAAAGCAAAAAATGCAAGATCGATCTACGGATCACGAGGGCGCGCCACTATGCGAGACGATAATCGTCACGCCAGATACAGTAAAAGTAAGTCCGGCTGGGCCGAACACAGTGGGCAAGACTCATTCGAGCTGCGTCGCGATATAGCCCAGTACAGAGGCACAGCACACCCCTTATGCTTCATGGACGAAGTAATGGATCATCAAATTCCAGAGGCTTTCAAACCCGTAAATATAGAATCATACGACGGCACAACAGATCCTGCGGTATGGATCGAGGATTTCCTCCTGCACATCCACAAGGCCCGCGGTGATGACCTACACGCCATCAAATACCTCCCACTCAAACTCAAAGGACCAGCTCAGCATTGGCTCAACAGCTTGCTAGCAGAGTCCATTGGCTGTTGGGAAGAAGCCGCATTCCTCGACAACTTTCAGGGCACTTACGTGCGACCACCAGATGCCGATGACTTGAGACACATAATTCAGCAGCCAGAGGAATCGGCCAAGCAATTCTGGACACGGTTCCTGAGGGAGTCCTGGATTAGGGGGTGTCCGGATGGCCGGACTATACCTTTGGCCGGACACCTGGACTATGAAGATACAAGATTGAAAACTTCGTCCCGTGTCCGGAAGGGACTTTCCTTGGTGTGGAAGGCAAGCTTGGCGATACGGATATGTAGATCTCCTACCATTGTAACTGACTCTGTGTAACCCTAGCCCTCTCTAGTGTCTATATAAACCGGAGAGTTTTAGTCCGTAGGACAAACAACAATCATACCATAGGCTAGATTTTAGGGTTTAGCCTCTCTGATCTCGTGGTAGATCTACTCTTGTACTACCCAGATCATCAATATTAATCAAGCAGGACGTAGGGTTTTACCTCCATCAAGAGGGCCCGAACCTGGGTAAAACATTGTGTCCCTTGCCTCCTGTTACCATCCGACCTAGACGCACAGTTCGGGACCCCCTACCCGAGATCCGCCGGTTTTGACACCGACATTGGTGCTTTCATTGAGAGTTCCTCTGTGTCGTCGCCATCAGGAAGGATGCCTCATCCCGTCTTTAAAGACGACACCGTTGCTAAGGGAGCTTTGGCTGTCGACCAAACTCTCCGGCTAGGCGGTTTCCTTATGACCGCCTGTTCGGCTGCTGCGCCGATGTTGACCTCTCGGGTCATCGAAAGCAATCTTCACGTCAGCTTGGAATTCACCGAGCAGCTAGATCCAATGGAGCTCTCTTCCCTAAATGAGCTCTTGGATCGCATCGCCGCCCTGGGAGTCGCTACGGATTACGACCAGATTGGGCCTAAACCCGATCTGAGAGAGATTAACTCTCCCCAGGTCACCCATCATGTTGCCGTGGTAGAGGGACAGTGTGGCGACCCTTCATCTATCTTAAGGACTAGCTATGTCCGGATTCCCGATCCCTCCAAGCCGGATACCCGTGGAGGGGAGGATATCACTCAAGACCTGAACTTAAAGTCAGGCGATGGACTAGATTCATTGGGCCGCATCCAAGAATCCCAACGTCCGAGTTCGGAAACTCCTTGGCCCCTGGGTCTCAGATTGGGTGAGGTTTCGGATTTGATTCCACCCACCCACCCGTACATAAGTGATCTATCCTAAATTAGGCAAGAGCCTGAAGAAACAGTACATCATTACTGGGCCAGATTCCTCCTGGTTATGAACAGGATAAAGGACTGCCGCGAGGAAGACACAATTTCATTCTTCTACAATAATTGCACGGACAAGGGAATCCTCAACGCCATAAGTCGCCGTGATATTACACGCTTTGCTGACTTGGCGTCCATAGTACGAAAGTACTGTGTGATGGAAAGCGCCTGGAAAATTGAAACAAAATTTTGGGACAATCCGGCCTTGAATACAAACCCGGTCCGAAATAAAAGGGTGCATCATCGTCAGACACCCGGGTTCAATACCAAAAAGCAAAAGCCCTCTACAGGGCACGGAACCGTACTAGAAGGATGGCTTGATGGACCCTGTAAAATTCACAGTGCAGAGGGCGCCACACCAACTCACAGCCTTAGAGCATGTTGGATACTCCGACAGGTGGCAAAAATTGGCGAAGATCTTCTAATTCCAGAAGCCATAGAAAGCCACCCCAGAGAAACCAGTACGGTATTAACAGTCTTCGGGACTGTCGCATCAAATAATATGCGAAAAAGAACACTCCGCGGCCTTGCCGAAGTCTACCAAGTAGCAACGATAAACCCATGGAGTGACACGGCTATTACTTTTAACGCCAGTGACGAACCTAAATTCCGAACAGCCCGAGCACCAGCCGCATTGGTCCTGAGTCCAATAGTGGACGACTTTCGTCTTACCAAGGTACTCATGGATGGCGGCAGCGGATTGAACCTCATTTATGAGGAAACCCTTCAAAAATGGAAATAGACTGGAACCGCATTGAGCGAAGCAGCACAATCTTTAGAGGAATAATCCCCAGTCAGGAAGCGCGCTGTACAAGAAAAATCACACTAGATGTGGTGTTCGGCACGCTGGTAATTACAGGTCCGAAGAGGTCACGTTCCAGGTGGCCCCATTCAGTAGCGGATATCACGCTCTGCTAGGGCGGGAAGCATTTACAGTCTTCCAAGCAATACCCCATTACGGGTACATGAAGCTCAAGATGCCCGGGCCTAACGGAATCATCACTCTCGTTACTGATCCGGACATAGCACTCCGCGCCGAAAACAAGACAGCCGCACTGGCCCTCGAGGCGCTATCCGAAGCCCTAGCGGCTGAGGAACTGACTGCGCTGTGCTCCATGGTGAATAGGGACGATGTGATACTCGATAAAAGATCCAAGTTCACCTCCTTTAAACCAGCGGACGAAATAGTCAAATTTCAGGTCCATCCAACGGACCCCAATAAAACAGCTTCCATCGGGGCACAGTTACACCCTGATGTAGACGCCGCACTGCGAGAGTTCCTACGAGAGAACTGGGACATTTTCGCCTGGCACCCTTCAGACATGCCAGGAATCCCACGCAGGCTGGCCGAACACAGCTTAAATATCCTAAAAGGATTCAAGCCAGTCAAACAGGCTCTTCGGCGTTTTTACGAACCTAAGAGACAGGCCATGGGAGAGGAACTAGCCAAGCTATTGGAGGCCGGATTCATCAAAGATATCAAACATCCGGACTGGCTAGCAAACCTAGTGATGGTACCAAAGAAGGACAAATCCTGGCGCCTGTGCGTTGATTTCAAAGACCTTAACAAGGCTTGCCCAAGGATCCCTTCCCTCTCCCCCGCATCGATCAAATTATCGACGCTACCGCAGGACACGATTCGTTGTGTTTCCTCGACGCATACTCCGGCTACCATCAAATAAAGATGGCAAAGTCAGACCAAGTCGCAACGGCATTCATCACACCATACAACCCATTCTGCTTCAACACAATGCCCTTCGGGCTCAAAAACGCCGGCGCAACATATCAACGCATGATTCAGACATGTCTGGCAAACCAGATCGGCAAAACAGTGGAGGCATACGTAGATGATGTGGTCATTAAAACAAGACATGTTGAATCTCTAGTAGACGACTTGAGGCTAACATTCGATAACCTCCGAACATACGACATCAAGCTCAACCCGGAAAAATGCGTTTTCGGCGTTCCAGCCGGAAAGCTCTTGGGCTTCATTGTATCCGGTAGAGGAATTGAAGCAAATCCAGCCAAGATCCGAGCTCTGTCACAATTGGATATCCCGAAGGACCTCAAACAAATACAAAAATTAACCGGATGCGTGGCAGCTCTAAGCCGCTTTATCTCCCGCTTAGGAGAAAAGGCCCTACCCCTTTACCGCCTCCTTCGGCGCACCGAACACTTCGAGTGGACGGATGCAGCCACGGCCGGACTCGACGAAATAAAAGCCATCTTGGCAACAAACCCAGTCCTGGCCGCGCTAAACATTGGCGAACCAATGCTATTATACATTGCATCAACCCATCAGGTCGTAAGCGCAGTGCTCATCGTCGAACGAGAAACGGACGGACACAAATTCCCCCTTCAAAAGATGGTCTATTATGTGTCCACTGTCCTTACTCCATGCAAGTCACGGTACCCGCATTATCAAAAGATTGCGTACACGGTATTTATGGCATCCCGGAAGCTGCGACACTACTTTCAAGAGTGTTCAATAACAATAGCCTCGGAAGTGCCACTTAATGATATTATAAACAACGCGACGCGACGGGCCGGATTGCAAAATGGGCCATTGAGCTCCTCCCGTTTGACATAACTTACAAGCCACGGCGAGCTATCAAGTCGCAAGTTTTGGCCGACTTCGTCGCAGAATGGATGGAGGTTGAACTCCCTAAAGAGTACGGCACATATTCAAACTGGGTAATGCACTTCGACGGCTCCAAAATGTTGGCCGGTCTATGGGCTGGCATCGTTTTGACGTCCCCCACAGGAGACACAGTTCAATATGTACTCCAGATAATGTACACAGACTCCAACAACGCAGCCGAATATGAGGCCCTTTTACATGGTCTCCGGATGGCAGTATCCATGGGCATTCAACGCCTAGAGGTGCGCGGGGACTCGAACCTTGCAATATCCCAAATAAATGGAGACTTTGATGCCAAGGATCCAAAAATGGCAGCTTATCGCAACGCCGTCCTAAAAATGTCAGCTCGGTTCGAAGGGCTCGAATTTCACCATATAGCCCGGGAAAATAATCAGGCGGCAGATGTCCTGGCACGCATCGGCGCAAAACGCGATTTAGTCCCCCCCAACATATTCTTGGAAAGGTTGTTCAAGCCGTCCGTAGTATGGGAAGGGGAACCTGGCAATAGCAGCCCGGACCCAACCGCACTGCCCGACACCGAACACTCTGACACAATTGGTGGCTCTGCCAATGAAATAACACCTTCAGCCCACGTAATAATGGCCGTCATCGCCCTGTGGACAGAACCATTCCTCGCCTACCTTACCGGGCAGGAACTCCCTGAGGACCAAAATGAGGCACGCTGCATAGTGCGGCGATCTAAAGCCTATAAAGTCCATGAGGGAGAGCTTTATAAGAAAAGCACTACCGGAGTCCTTCAAAGGTGCATCTCCGAAGAGGAAGGGCGGAACCTCCTGGCTGAAATTCATGCCGGACTTAGCGGACATCACGCTGTAGCTCGGTCCCTTGTAAGCAAGGCCTTCCATACAGGCTTTTATTGGCCGATGGCCCGGGCAGACGCCCAGGACTTAGTCCAACGATGCGTCGGTTGCCAGCTTTTTGCAAACCAAAGCCATATGCCACCCACCGCCCTCCAAACTATCCCCGTCACTTGGCCCTTCGTGGTCTGGGGGCTTGACATGGTTGGACCCCTTAAAGGCGGAACCCACAAGAAAAAATACTTACTGGTCATGGTGGATAAGTTCACCAAATGGATAGGGGCCAAGCGTGTTAAGATGGACGAATCCGGACCGGTGATAGACTTTATATCCGGGGTTGTACACCGTTATGGCGTCCCCCACAGCATCATCACCGATAACGGCACGAACTTTACGGTCGATGAGGTAAAACTCTGGTGCAAAAACATGGGCATCAAGCTCGATTATGCTTCCGTCTATCACCCACAAACCAACGGCCAGGTCGAACGTGCAAATGGTCTTATCATGAGCGGCATCAAACCCAGATTAGTGCGGTCCCTTAAGGAATTTAATACGCACTGGGTAGAGGATCTCGACTCCGTACTCTGGGGGCTGTGGACCATGCCGAATCCCACCACTGGATACACACCATTCTTCATGGTGTACGGCGCAGAGGCAGTTTTGCCCTGCGACATAATTCATGACTCACCTCGAGTGCGCATGTACGAAGAAAGAGAAGCCGAGCTCGATCGGCAGGACAGTTTGGACGCCTTGGAGGAAGACCGAGACGTGGCAAAAGCCCGTTCCGCATTCTATCAATAGCAGGCTCGAAGATACCAAAGCAGAGAAGTACGGGCCAAAAATTACAACGTTGGCGAATTAGTTCTACGCCTGCCGGACAAGAAAAAGGACAAACTCAAGCCCAAGTGGGAAGGTCCCTTCATAAATGACCAAGTCCTGACTGGTGGAGAGTACCGCCTGCGAGATGCATCGGATAACCGACTCGAGCCGAACCCATGGAACGCAGCCCGTCTACGAAGATTCTATGCCTAGCGCCGGACTCTGTGTTCGTCTCCTTCCTCTGTCCATTTTTTACATACTTTCTGTCTTAAATTTCTCTCCTTCTCCTCTCTCTTTCTCTTATAGCCTTTAAAGGCTCATAAAATGACGCGCTATCCGCGCTCATTAAACCTGG
Organism: Triticum urartu; assembly: GCF_003073215.2. Lineage (NCBI taxonomy): Eukaryota > Viridiplantae > Streptophyta > Magnoliopsida > Poales > Poaceae > Triticum > Triticum urartu. Next base: position 480,267,794 of record NC_053025.1, read on the forward strand.
GGGCTTCTTTAAACAGAAGCTTATTTATACGGGCTTCATGCCCAACACATGTGTCACACTTCCGCATGTGCCTTTTATTCGCCATGATATGCATCGATATGACTTAAGTTTTGGCCAAGCTGGGTTGCCTGGCTCCTGTGCTTAGCCCTATGTTCCTGATTGTTCGGCTAGGTGGTAAAGGGAGCACCTCTGCGATTGTTACTGCCGGGTCAGCCGGATGTGTACCTCAGACTGGGTGAAGCCGAAAGCTAGCATTCTTAAGGGAATATTCGGTCGGTGAACTAAAGATGATCTTTTTATTATTATTATCTATACGCCCCCAGATGTTTTTCTTGCGCCTCTTTTCGCAGAATGGACATGCACTTTAGGGCATGCCTCCCAGGGAAAGGAACCCCTAACAGAACTATTCTCCCTGGAAGATGTTTCTTACTAACCATGTAATATAACATGTAATATAACATAACTAGTTGGGCACTTGTCTGTTCAAGCACTAATGACCCCTACGCCTGGTCTCCATGCATACCCTGGTTCTTATATAACCGCGAGGGTATTCGGACACACTCCGGACCGTCAGGTCCCGAGGTTGAAGCGAAAAGGTCGGCCATGACAAACGATCTACAATCCGGCTAGAAGGCATTACACATGTCAATTAAAATTACATAGTCAATCTGACTGATTGTATTCCTCTTCAATACCATCTAACAGGCTGTCTAGTTTACAGTCCTGTTGGGAATACTTTGCGGCCAACTCTACTTGGCCGTATACTAAGCTCACAGGGATCTCCTTCCCATCGGGCCCTACGGGTCCGACCTCGGCCATGTGGTTTGCATCAGCCTTCATGTACCGCGTCTTCACCATGGCCCAGGCCTCCCTGGCGCCTTGACGGCAGGCCGACATCTTCCACAATCGGAAGCGCCGCCGCGCTCCCTTCAGCTTCTCTCCAAGCTCTCCAAGGCCTTCGGGCATGGAGACGGATGGCCACAAGGCCTGGGCGACGCCTTGCATCACCTGCCGAACTCACTCGTGCAGTTGTGAGAGCTCGGGAAGAAGGTCACCCGTAGAAGCGGGCATTTCCTCTGCAGGACGACCTGTTAGCATACCTACAAACATTACTCTGTTAGTCGACTTCCTTGCCGAACTCTTTTTTCAAAGTTTGTTTAAGCACTTACTATATATGCTGTGTCGAAGCCGCTAATTCTCCTTCACGGAGTCCAATAGCTGGGCACGAACGTCCTTTAGTTCAACACCCAGCTTGGTGTTGGCATCTTGGAGATCGTTCTTCTCCCGCCTCACCTTTGTCAGCACGCTCTCACCAGCCTTCAGCTGGCGTCAGACTTGTTGCACTTCCGGATTTAATCCAGCGCCATCTGCAATTTCATTTGTCAGATTTGCACCCACGCCGCACCTCGCAAAATACTTATCTTTCGAAGCGTATATTACTAGAGGGGGTCTCCTTGGGCTCCCCTGCCGCGGCTAGTGCGGCCTCAAGTTGGGCTTTGCACTCTTCCAGCTCCTGGGACAGTAGGGTATTCTTTTCTGCAAGAACCTGCATAACAGATGATCCTTAAATCAGTTATTCTAACTGTTTCAAGTCTCGGGGGCTACTGGTACATATATATAATTACCAAAATTTTCTTACTCGTATGTCTTTCACATACTGCTCCGTGGCTCTGGGTAGACCATTTTGACCGGCACGGAGGTAAGCATCTCCCGAATTGAAGGCATCCAATGCCTCTTGGGAGAAACAAGCGTCGCGAAGAACTGTCCGGCGACGCCTATGGTTCATGGCACTCTCCACCTCAGAATTGGTGGCAGACAGCCTGTCCGCATCCTCCGTTGGAGGAGTGTCCGGTGCGCGCCTCGTGTGCGCCTCCACTTCTGGACCAGGCTTTGGAGCCTGGCTGGTGGAGGCGCGATTGGCAGCCTCTCCGGATATAGTCCGGCAAGGTCTCTTCGTCCTGAAGAGAGCATGAGCGTTAATATGCCTCGTAGGAATAACACCTGGGAATAAGGCGGTGCGCTATACCTTTGCACCGGTGCCTCAGTCCGGACCGCACTTCTTTTCAGCTCGCGGGGCCTTGCTGCCCCTTGTTGGCTAGTCGCCGCAGGCTCGGCCTCCCGTCTCAAGGACCTCCCCTGCAAAACACGGTTGTCATACGGCAATCGAAAACACGCGAGGACAGATCCCTTTTCAAAGTGCTGGGACTCCGATCTCAGTTACTTGCGAGGCTGGGAGTAGCCCTGGATAATCGGTCGTAATGGCCACCAAGGCGTTGTCCTTGCTCAATTGATGAAACACTCCATCAATCAGCTCCACAGATAAGTCCGGATCCTCTTGAGAGGCCGGGTCGAGGGACCGTCCCGGATCCTCGGGTTGTGGAGGAGGGTTGTTTATTTCTTTAACAGCCTGGCGCAGTTCCTGCGTTGAAGTCGTTAGACTGAAAATTTGACAATGGGAATATAAAATGGATGGGCAAGTAAAAGTGTCCACTTACCCAACTTGGGGGATTGTACATAGAAAATCCACCCTGTGGGTTGACGCGGAGAAATTCCTCCTCTTCCCCCTTGTACAAAGCGGACAAGGTCTTTATTAGAGCGGCAGCCGAATCCGGCCCCTTACGACCGTAGCGGGTGGCGTCGTCCTCCCCGTTGAAGTCCTACATGGGGCGGCCTCTATACTGAAGCGGTTGCACCCCTCGCATGATGCATGCGGCCATGACCCCGATCATGGTCAGTCCAAAATGAGCTAACAATCTTATCCGGCCCATCAGGTAAATAACGTCCCTGTCACTTTCCCTTTGAGGGCTCCGTGGACGCCAGCTTAGGCGCTTCTTTGGGGGAGCACTGTCGAACTCAGGGAGGCCGATCCAGACAGGATCCGGCAGCGGGACGTCCTCTATATAAAACCATTCCGAAGGCTAGTCCTCGGACGCCTTCTTTGGGGTTCCGGATAGATATCCGGTCCCGGTGATGCGCCACACTTCGGCTCCGCCCACTTGATATATCGACCCCTCCTTAGAGCGGGGCACAAGGCATAATAGCCTTTTCCACAGCGCAAAATGAGCCTCGCAGCCCAAAAACAGCTCGCAAAGGGCTACGAAGCCCGCGATATGCAATATGGAGGCAGGCGTGAGGTTGTGCAGCTGGAGGCCATAGAACTCCAAAAGCCCCCGGAGAAACGGATGAATTGGAAATCCGAGCCCTCTTATTAAGTAAGGGGCAAGGCATACCCGCTCTCCTTTGGAGGGATTGGGGGCGCTCTCTGCTTGCTCTCCGCCATTATAGGTGGCAAGTCCGGCTCGAACCGAGACCATATAGGCCGGGGGGAGAAATCCCTTGGTCTGGAGCTTCACTAGCTCGCTGTGCGGGATGGAGTGCCTCTTCCAATCTCCAGGCTGAGGGCTGGAAGGGCGAGAGGAGGAGCTGTGGGGTCGGCCATGATAGAATGGACCTCTGTCGGATACGCTCTGATGAATACTCGCGGAAGGGAGAAGGTGTGGTTTGGATCTAAATCCTCGTCCCCTTAAATAGGTGGCTCATTCACGCGACTAGGGGTGTAAATATAAAAAACACCCTGACTTTTCGTATACGTTTGATACGTGGAAAACGGCCATTATTGGGCGTAGAAGCCAAGGAGCACTAGATTTACAAGAAACCGGACACTATTCAACAGGTACACGGAATTTGGAGGAGAACCCGCCTTGCAATGCCGAAGACAATCTGTGCGCCGGACTCGTCGTCATTGAACCCTGGTTCAGGGGCTACTGAGGGAGTCCTGGATTAGGGGGTGTCCGGATGGCCGGACTATACCTTTGGCCGGACTCCTGGACTATGAAGATACAAGATTGAAGACTTCGTCCCGTGTCCGGAAGGGACTTTCCTTGGCGTGGAAGGCAAGCTTGGCGATACGGATATGTAGATCTCCTACCATTGTAACCGACTCTGTGTAACCCTAGCCCTCTCCAAGTGTCTATATAAACCGGAGAGTTTTAGTCCGTAGGACAAACAACAATCATACCATAGGCTAGCTTTTAGGGTTTAGCCTCTTTGATCTCGTGGTAGATCTACTCTTGTACTACCCATATCATCAATATTAATCAAGCAGGACATAGGGTTTTACCTCCATCAAGAGGGCCCAAACATGGGTAAAACATCGTGTCCCCCGCCTCCTGTTACCATCCGACCTAGACGCACAGTTCGGGACCCCCTACCCGAGATCCGCCGGTTTTGACACCGATAGTTCCTAATAAAGAAAAATCAAATCGTCGACTGTCCGGATGTAGAGGACCTAGCAGCTTTCAAGCACAACATCCGCGATGAGTGGCTAGCCCGGCACCTTGGTCAGGAAAAGCCGAGACCTATGGCAGCCCTCACGACACTCATGACCCGCTTTTGTGCAGGAGAAGACAGCTGGCTGGCTCGCAGTAATAACATATCAAAGAACCATGGTACTTCGGATACCAAGGACGGCAATGGTAGGTCACGTCGCAACAAGCATAAGCGCCGCATTAACAGCGACAATACCAAGGATACGGCAGTCAATGCCGGATTCAAAGGCTCCAAACCCGGTCAGTGGAAAAAGCCATTCAAAAGAAGCACTCCGTGCCCGTCTAGTTTGGACCGTATACTCTATCGCTCGTGCCAAATACACGGCACCCCCGACAAGCTAGCCAACCACACCAACAGGGATTGTTGGGTGTTCAAGCAGGTCGGCAAGTTAAATACCGAAAACAAAGATAAGGGGTCACATAGCGATGACAAGGAGGAGCCCCGGCAGCCGAACACCGGAGGACAGAAGAGGTTCCCCCCACAAGTACGGACGGTGAACATGATATACGCAACCCACATCCCCAAGAGGGAGCAGAAGCATGCGCTCAGGGACGTATACGCGTTGGAGCCAGTCACCCCAAAATTCAACCCATGGTCCTCCTGTCCAATCACCTTCGATCGCAGGGACCACCCCACTAGTATCCGTCATGGTGGATTCGCCGCACTGGTCCTAGACCCAATCATCGACAGATTTCACCTCACTCGAGTCCTTATGGATGGCGACAGCAGCCTGAACCTGCTTTATCAGGACACAGTGCGCAAAATGGGTATAGACCCCTGAAGGATCAAACCCACCAAAACAACCTTTAAAGGTGTCATACCAGGTGTAGAGGCCCATTGCACAGGCTCAGACACACTGGAAGTGGTCTTCGGATCCCCGGATAACTTCTGAAGCAAAGAGTTAATCTTCGACATAGTCCCGTTCCGCAGTGGCTACCACACACTGCTCAGGTGAACCGCATTTGCAAGATTCAATGCGGTACCGCATTATGTATATCTCAAGCTCAAGATGCCAGGACCTCGGGGGGTCATCACAGTCAATGGAACCACAGAGCGCTCTCTCCGCACAGAGGAGCACACTGCGGCCCTCGCAGCAGAAGCACAAAGCAGCCTCTTAAGGCAATCCACTAGTTCGGCGATTAAGGACCCGGACAACTTCAAGCGCGCCCGGAGTAATCGGCAACTGGACCGCCTGGCATGTCCCGAGCTTGCATAGCAATGCGGCCCCCACCCCGGCCCCAGCCAAACGGCGAAATTCGTGCCACGCGTACATAATTACACATTAAAAATACCATGGGCACAGGCGGGGAGGGGGGCACAACTATGGCACGCCCCAATACGCGGCTTAAACCGCACTAGGGGCTTCCCGCTTTGTTATTTTTCTCTTTCAGGACCTTAATCTCTGGAAACCCTATCCGGCAGCATGATTGCCGAACACATGATGCAGCAACCAAGGAGGCAGAAAGCTACGTCACACCACGGAACTCCCAGGTGGATTACGATAACGAGTGAAATATTTGCTTTAATACTATTCCTCAGCTTGCCCTTGGAAGGGACATGTCAAACAGTCCTACTTTTTGCTTATCGCACTACTTGTATCATTCTGCTTTAACGCACCTTTTTGAATAAACAATGCATAGCATTAAGACTATTATTGCATTCCTCCTTTTTATATATATGTTCATTCATGACATCTAGCACCCGTACACTCTGGTACGGCCAATACACTAGGGGCTTAAGCATACCCCATAATACGGCGTGAGAAGTCCGAACACTTTCGATAGCGCGGCACCCCGAACTCATAGCATTATAAGCATCAACTCCGAATCATGTCTTGGGTCGATAGTTGGGTTTGCCCGGCTCCCATGTTTTGGTACCTTACGTTCCGCTATATCGGCTAAGGTAGCACTGGGAGAACTACTGCGATTGTGCCCCGGTTCTGTTGGGCTAAGCACCTTAGTAGAGAAAGCTAAAACTGACTGTCATGATAAGGCGAGAGATCGGTCGCTGTTCGAGAGGTTTTCAAGTCCCTAAAGACTTATGCCGCTTAGAGCGAGGAGTCGGCCCTGTCCGGCTTAAGGCGTGTATCGCGCCCCTAATTCGGCCTTCCGAATACTAGGGGCTTCGCCGAAATTTAAAATTATAGAATTCTATGGCTAAGTGAGAGTGATAACGCATTATGGTCCAATTGCCTTGTTCGTTGTGCTGAGCACCTCCATCGAAGGACCCAGCAATGGGAACAAGAGTGCTCAGGTTTATCCCGAACACCCTAGCACTAGTGGCGTGGGGCAGAAGCTGACGACTAGCCATCTCTCAGATTTGATAAACAACCGAATAGAAGGTAATATTTTAAATTCATACAAGTGTTGCATGGCGCATATGAACAAGTTTTCATAATACAGGATCACACGAGCAAGTTTACTCAAAAATCACATCTTTCGTACACTCGTCCACAACAAGACGGGCACCCTTCAGGACACCCTCATAGTACATCTCGGGGTGGCGATGCTCCTTGCCCTGCGGTGGCCCTTCCTTCACCAGCTTCACGGCCTCCATCTTAGCCCATTGCACCTTCACACGGGTGAAAGCCCGGCGTGCACCTTCGGTGCAGACGGACCGCTTGATGACTTCCGGCCGTGGGCAGGCCTCGACAAGCCGCCTCACCAGGCCGAAGTAGCTGTTGGGAAGGACGTCGTCAGGCCACATCCGGACTATGAAGCCCTTCATGGCCTGTTCGACCGCCTTGTGCAGCTCGACCAGTTGCTTCAGCTGGCCGCTCAGAGGCATCGGGTGTTCGGTCCCAGTATACTGAGACCATAACAGCTTCTCTGTTGAGCTTCCCTCCTCGGCCTGGTAAAACTGTGCGGCATCCGACACGCTGCGGGGAAAATCTACGAATGCTCCTGGAGAGCTCCGGATTCGGGTAAGTAACAAGTAATTTACTTTCACATGCTTGCTTTGCATATAGAATGCCTTACCCGCTGCTATCTTCTTCATCGCATCAATCTCCTGGAGGGCCTTTTGGGCTTCGGCCTTGGCATTCTTTGCGCTCTCAAGGGCCGCGGCAAGCTCGGACTCTCGCGTCTTCAAGTCAAGCTCCAACGCCTCATGCTTCATCACGAGAGCGTGGAGCTCTTGCTGCACCTCGCCCACCTGAGCCTCCTGCCTTTCCCGCTCGGTGTGCTCCTTGACCGCTTTGTTTTCGGCCTCGGATAGCGCTTGCTTCAGGGTCGCCACCTCGGTCGTGGCCCCTGGCAAATTTACGATGTTCCTGTCAATTTGCAATTGCATTCTTTTCATACATATCCATAGACTAGGTACTAGTTACCTTTGTTCTCCTCGAGCTGCCTCTTGGCAAGGCCGAGCTCGTCCTTGGACCCTTTAAGGTCCTGCTTCAGTGTGGCAACCTCCGCCGTCAGTGCGGCAGAGGCCAGCGGCGAAGCCTGCATACGCATATAGACATACTTATATTAGACTCCTACGATATTGTTTGATCCTCTGTTCGGCTTTTCTTTGTGAACACCGAACAAAGCATCAGGGGCTACTGTCTATGCGATAATATTTTTCCTATATTTCAAAAACCTACCTCAAAGCCTGTTAGAAGGCTGGCACAGGCTTCAGTCAGTCCGCTCTTGGCGGACTGAACCTTCTGGACCACCGCACTCATAATAGTGTGGTGCTCTTCATCGATGGAAGCGCTGCGAAGTGGTCCCAGCAGACTGTCCGGTGCCTCTGGGTGGACAGAGGTCACCGGCACAGGCGTCTTGCCCCTTTTGGAAGGAGGCCGCCTGCCTGAGCCCGGAACCACTGGAGGTTCTGGCGCGGTGTTCGGCTGAGGGCCGAACTCGGAGCCCTCGGGAGCCTTGCTCCCTCTGCTCTCGAAATCCGGAAGGTCGCCTTGAGGCACCTCCGGGACTGTCTCCCCTTGACCCGGTGCCTCTTGAGACAATACCTCGGCGTTATCTGTAGGGCAAGGGGAGGTGGCGGTCGGACGTGGATCGCTATCCATATCCGACGAGCCCAGGGAGCCGTCCGAAGATACGTCGATACGTGCTCGCGGTGGTCTGCATAATCATAATTCGGCGTTAGGAGAAGCAATGCGACAAATGTATGCTATGAGTTATTCTGGCATCCGAATACTTACGACTTCGCCAGGGGCTTGGCCCTGAGCAGCCACTCGTCTTCGCCTTTAGCAGCGGTGGTGGAGTAGTCCGGAAGGAGAGTCCTTCCCTTCTTGGACCCTTCGGCCCCCCGGGTTGGGAAGGCCTTCCTTTTCTTGTCTCCCCCGACTGGAGGGGGAGCATCTTCATCTTCCTCCTCGTCTTCGGGGGAGGAGTGCATCGTAGAGTTATCGGACGATGAGTCCGATAACACCTGGCGTTGGGAACTATTTCGGGTTCCCTTGGCCTTCTTGGTCCTCTCCGGCACCTTGTAAGGAGCCGGAATCAGCATCTCTGTCAGGAGAGCGCCCGCAGTGTCTTCGGGCAAAGGGGTCGGACAGTTAACCTGCCCCGACATCTCCACCCAGTCCTGTCAAAGGCATGGAGCTCAGACCCCGCACATGGTTAAGCTAGGGGAAATAAAAATCCTACCGGATGTATAGAACTCACCGAATGTGCTCGGCGCTTCGCGCTTAGCCCGCGGTCCTCGGTGAGAGAGGGAGGGACCTCGGCGCCCTTGAGCAGCACCCTCCAGACGTCCTTGTGCGTCTTGTCGAAGAGCTCGCTCAGAGTCTGGTGCTGGGCCGGGTCGAACTCCCACAAGTTGAAATACCGTTGTTGACACGGGAGGATTCGGCGGATGAGCATGACCTGGACTATGTTGACAAGCTTGAGCTTCTTGCTTGCCATATTCTGGATACATTTCTGGAGTCCGTATAGCTCCACCGACGAACCCCAGGACAGGCCCCTCTCTTTCCAGGAGGTGAGCCGCGTGGGGATTCCGGATCGAAATTCGGGGGCAGCCACCCAGTTGGTGTCGTGCGGCTTGGTGATGTAGAACCACGCCCATTGCCACCCCTTTATGGTCTCCACGAAGGAGCCTTCAAGCCATATGACATTGGGCATCTTGCCCACCATGGCTCCGCCGCATTCTGCTTGTTGGCCTCCCACCACCTTCGGTTTGATATTGAAGGTCTTCAGCCACAGGCCGAAGTGGGGCCGGATGCGGAGGAAAGCCTCACACACGACGATGAACGCCGAAATGTTGAGGATGAAGTGCGGGGCCAGATCATGGAAGTCCAGCCCATAGTAGAACATGAGACCACGGACGAATGGATGGAGGGGAAACCCCAGTTTGCGGAGGAAGTGGTGGAGGAAAACTACCCTCTCGTGAGGTTCAGGGGTAGGAACGATCTGCCCGCAGCGGGCAGCCGATGAGCAATATTCGCGGCTAAGTATCCGGCTCCGCGCAGCTTCTTGATGTGTCCCTCCATAACGGAGGAAGCCATCCATTTGCCTCCCGCTCCAGACATGATTGGAGAAGGTTGAGGGGAAGGATGTGGACTTGGGCGTTGGAGCTCGAGTGCGCACGAATGGATGAGCAAGGAGGAAGAAGGCGTGGGTAGAAAAAGGTTAAACCTTGTCCCTTTATAAGGGCGGCCAAAACTATGCGCCCCCACTAGCCTGGTAAAACTTGCTTATCCCCCAAGCGCCGTAATCGATGGCGCGGTTGGGTTACCCACGCCCGTATTGATGAGAATCCCGTAATAAGGGGGACACGATCTCTGCTTTGACAAGATGTGTCAAGAAACTGCCTCGCGTTATGTGTGGGGCTAGTTAAAGAAAACTGTTCGACTAATCACTCAGCCATGGCATAATGTCATGTTGCCAAAACGTGTCAGCAGATTAGATTTGTGGAAATATTATTCTCTCTACGGTGGTATGTGGAACTAATTTTGCAGGGTCGGACACTATCCTTGTATTCAAATTCTTCCGTGGTGTATTCGGAGGAGGAACCCGCCTTGCAATGCTGAAGACAATACTGCGCGCCGGACTCATCGTCATTGAAGCCTGGTTCAGGGGCTACTGAGGGAGTCCTAGATTAGGGGGTCTCCAGACAGCCGGACAATATCCTTTGGTCGGACTGTGGGACTATGAAGATACAATATTGAAGACTTCGTCTCGTGTCTGGATGGGACTCTACTTGGCGTGGAAGGCAAGCTAGGCAATACGGATATGTATATCTCCTCCTTTGTAACCGACTCTGTGTAACCCTAGCCCTCTCCCGTGTCTATATAAACCGGAGGGTTTTAGTCCATAAGACAAGATACAATCAGACCATAGGCTAGCTTCTAGGGTTTAGCCTCTCCGATCTCGTGGTAGATCAACTCTTGTAATACTCATATCATCAAGAATAAATCAAGGAGGACGTAGGGTTTGACCTCCATCAAGAGGGCCCGAACCTGGGTAAACATCATGTCCCCTGCCTCCTGTTACCATCCGCCTTAGACGCATAGTTCGGGACCCCCTATCCAAGATCCGCCGGTTTTGACACCGACAAGAAGGAATTCCTTATTGATATGAGTAGTCTATCATCCCTAATAAGCCAGGCCATCGCATACACCCCCATTCAGAGGAACCGGCGTCCTCATCGGGCCACAGGAACGTTCCCTCTTGGCACATACGTGTGTGCATCCAGTCTGGTACATGTACCATGTCGTGTGCCACAACGGGTCACAAACGTCATGAACAACATGACCGCGCACCTGCCCGCAAACATCCGTGTAACCGCGAGGGTCGGCTCTGATACCAACTTGTAATGCCCCGGACACACCCGCCGGTGGTCGTTACTCCTAGCGGGATCTAGACTGGCCCCACAGATCAATACTAGTCTTTTTTGCACACTTTGTCCTCACTCGTGCGCACCCGGGAGCAACTTCCCGGTCAGTCACCCATCCTGACACTACTCCAAGCTGAGCACGCTTAACTTTGGAGTTCTATCCGAATGAGCTCCCGGAAAATAAGGAATTCCTTATTGATATGAGTAGTCTATCATCCCTAATAAGCCAGGCCATCACAGGCTGTGATAGTTAATCCGATGAGAAGTTGAAGATGGGCTCAAAATGTTATTCAGATGATCTTGGATGGAAAAGTATTCTACACAGAAGTTGTGTGTCTCGTCAAAATGATCGATTTTGATATAAAGATTGTCTCAATCCGAGGTCGTATGCAAAAGTTAGAGCAATCGGAGTGCCGCCGTGTCGCGAGGCGAGATATGGCGCGCCCCACCAGACACATGTCTGATGGGTAGCGCGAGGGAATAGCATGTTTTGCATGACCGATTTGACCCTCAAGATGACCTCTGATAAGAAAACATTCTACATGAAAGTTGTTCATCTCGTCGAAAAGGTTAAGATTGCTTTTGGGCTCGTTTCTACCCGAGATCGTTTGCCACCACAAAAAGGACCCGCAAGGTACAGCCAGTTTAAACCGAACAGTTTTGGAAAGTTCGGATAAAACCAATCCGAATTTGACTAAGGTTTTGGACGTGGATTGACGTAATTTTCTTGTAAGGAAAGCCTAGATGAATCCTTTGCTTGTAAGGGAAGTCCAGCTGCCTCTTATATATGTTGGGGGTGACGGCCGATTGAAACAACACACAATCGAACAAATCAATATACTACCTTTTTCTTCTATGTTTTATCCCCCACCGTTTTTCTCTCTCGTTCTTCGTTGTTTCTCGAGTTTGAGAGCTGCGAATCCCGAGGCTATAGGGGCGAGCGAATCGACCTAGGGAAAACCATAGCCTCCGCAATCCCTGACGGGGTCCCTCCTAGGTGCGCGAGGTTTCGGGTCTGCAAAAGCGCCCGCCGACTGTCTTGCGTATCGCGCTGTCGGTCAGGCCTCCTTCGACGTGAGCTGCGGTGCATCACCCCCGGCGTCGAGGATACATGTGACGTGTTCGTGTGTCAACAGGGGTGCCTTGGGCATCCCCAATCTTAGGCTCTTGCCACTCCTTATTCCGTAGTCCATCGAATCTTTACCCAAAACTTGAAAACTTCACAACACAAAACTTAACATAAAACTCGTAAGCTCCGTTAGTATAAGAAAGCAAATCACCACTTAGGTGCTGCCAAGACAAGATTCATAATTTTTCTCACATGATGCCTACTGTACCATACCATTTCTACAATTTATATTAAGCAATATAAGCCATAGAAACTAGAAAACAAGCAAACTATGCATCAAAAACAGAATCTGTCAAAAACAGGGCAGTCTGTAGTAATCTGTAACTCTAGAATACTTCTGTAACTCCAAAAATCCTGAGAAATTAGGAAGTCCTAGGCAATTTGTTTATTAATCTTCTGCAAAAAGAATCAGTATTTTATCACGCTTCTGTTAAAAATGAGAATTGTTTACCTGAGCGCAAACCTTTCTATTTTTCAGCAAGATCAAATCAACTGTCACCGTAAGCCCTCCCAAAGGTCTTACTTGGCACTTTATTCAAACAAAAGCTATAGAACATGATTACTACAGAAGCTTAATCATGTGAACACACAAAAACAGTAGGGGTAAATATTGGATTGTGTAGGATCGAAAGTATGTCAAGAGGGGGGGGGCTGATTAGACTACATAACCAAATAAAAATCTAGACTTTTCCTAATTTTAGTTCTTGGCAGATTTTAGCAACTTTGCACAACTCAAGCAATCAACCTACACATGCAATTCTAAGAGTATAGCAGCGGAAAGTAAAACAATTGCATATGAAGGTAAAGGGAGGAGTTTGAGGGAGCAAACGCAATGTAGACACGGAGATTTTTGGTGTGGTTCCGATAGGTGGTGCTATCGTACATCCACATTGATGGAGACTTCAACCCACGAAGGGTAACGGTTGCGCGAGTCCACAGAGGGATCCACCCACGAAGGGTCCATGAAGAAGCAACCTTGTCTATCCCACCATGGCCGTCGCCCATGAAGGACTTGCCTCACTCGGGTAGATCTTCACGAAGTAGGCGATCTCCTTGCCCTTAAAAACTCCTTGGTTCAACTCCACAATCTTGATAGAGGCTCCCAAGTGAGACCTGACCAATCTAGGAGACACCACTCTCCAAGAGGTAACGAATGGTGTGTTGATGATGAACTCCTTGCTCTTGTGCTTCAAATGATAGTCTCCCCAACACTCAACTCTCTCTCATAGGATTGAATTTGGTGGAAAGAAGATTTGAGTGGAAAGCAACTTGGGGAAGACTAGAGATCAAGATTTATGTGGTAGGAATGGAATATCTTGACCTCAACACAAGTGTAGATGGTTGTCTCTCAGAAAATGTATGTTGGAAGTGTAGGCATGTTCTGATGGCTCTCTCCACAAATAAAGAGTGGGTGGAGGGGTATATATAGCCTCCACACAAAATCTAAACGTTACACACAAATTACCAAACTCGGTGGGACCGAATCATGAAACTCGGTCGGACCGATTTAGTTCAAAATGTGAATGTTAGGATTTTCGGTGGGACCGACACATCAACTCGGTGGAACCGATTTCTTTAGGGTTAGGGCATAACGTAATCTCGGTGAGACCGATTACACAAACTCGGTGGGACCGATTTTGGTAATAGACAAACAGAGAGTTGGTCAGGAAAACTCGATGGGACCGATTCGCTCATCTCGGTTGGACCGAAACGTTACGAAAGGGAAACAGAGAGTTTGCATTGCAATCTCGGTGGGACCGATCGCTCATCTCAGTTTGATCGAAACGTTACGAAGGGAAACAGAGAGATTACAATCTCATCTCAGTGAGACCGAGATCCCTATTGGTGAGACCGAAAAGACTAGGGTTTCTGGCAGTGGCTATGTCAAGAGAACTCGATAGCGCCAGATAGAAAATTTCAGTGGGGCCGAGTTTGACTTTTGGTTGGATATGAGAAAGTAGTTGAGGGCTTTGGAGCATATCACTAAGCATTTTGAGCAAGAACCTCATTAAGCAGCACCTCACCCCCTCTTGATAGTATTGGCTTTTCCTATGGACTCAATGTGATCTTGGATCACTAAAATGAAAAATGTAGAGTCTTGTGCTTTGAGCTTGAGCCAATCCTTTTGTCCTTGGCATTTTGAGGGGTCCACTTTTCTAATCCATGCCATGCCAATCATTGAGCTTTCTTGAAATATTTATCTTGAAATAGCATTAGCTCAATGAGCTATATGTTGTTAGGAATTACCAAAACCACCCAGGGATAGTTGCACTTTCAATCTCCCCCTTTTTGGTAATTTATGACAACATATAGATCAAAGCTTCGACAAATGATAATAAGATTGAAAAACATCATCGCTTTGAGAAGTATGTGATAAGCAAGAGCTCCCCCTAAATTTGTGCATTATTTAAAATTTGCTTTTGAATGCAAATGCACAATTCTTTAGGATCATGGGTTACTCTTCCATGTCACATACATCTTGGTGGAGCGCTCAAAATGATATAAATTAAAAGCATGCACTCATCACCAAGCAAGTGAATGATCATATAAGGATATAAGAGATAATATCATCCAGCAAGCATTAAGGGTAGCATATGATCAAACACATGATCAAACAAGTATTTCACAAGAACATAAAGTATCTCACACAATCAGAAAGTTCAACCAAGCCAAAAACAAGAGAGCTAAAAGGCAACACTCTCTCTCGAAGCCTATGATCTATACATTTTTCTCCCCCTTTGGCAACAAGTTACCAAAAAGTTCAAAAATGCATAGTGCTAAACATCTCCCAGGCTTGATCTTCGGGAGGTGGTGTAGAGATGACTCCAAGGACAAAAGCTTCTGTTGATGTAGCTAGATCTGGTGGAGTGGCTGCTGGAGGTGGCACTGGAGCTGTAGCTGCTGGAGCTGATGTTGTAGCTCTAGTATTTGTGACTGGCACTGCAGCAGACCTCTGGCTTCGGGGCACTCTAGCAAAAGCATCTGTAGTTGACTTGCCCTTCTTCTCCTCCACTTCCTCCTGAAGTTGCTCAACTGCTGACTGAATCTCAGTTACTTTGACATCAAGATCATAGAATTTCTGCTCAATGATCCTCTCCAAGCTCTCCTGGTTTCGAGTCAGGGTGGCCAAACCCTTCTCAATCCTCAAGGTGGATTGGATCAGATATCCAAGCTAATCTTGCTTGGATTTCAAGTACACTTGAGATGCCTCTTCAACAGTTGGCATTCTTGCAGCTTTCTTAGCTTTAGCTTTGGCTTTCTTCTCCTGTGCTTGAACTGATGATGGTTCATTCTCATCCATCACAACTGTGTTGTCTTCAAATTCAGGGTGTATGGCCAGGTGCTCCTTATCCAATAGATATTTGCATGTGCCCATCTTGGAGTTGATGAGCTCCTGAATTTGTGGGGCATACACACAGCTTCTCTTCTGATCAGTTGTTGTCCTTTTGATTGTCTCTACAATTAGACTCATGACTTTGAACTTTTGAGGCACATCAAAGAAATGTAGAAAATTGATAGCATGTCCTCTGATCATCTTGTGATCACCTAACTTGGGTAGCAATGTGTGCCTTAGGATCCAGTTGATGGTAGGCAGACCAGATAACAAGAAGTGGACAGATCCAAACTTATGAGTCTCTAAAGCATCATCTGGGATCTCTCTGTACATGTGTGCCATATTGTTGTGGTCTTTCTTCTTCTTGGCATAAACATCCAAGTCATCTTCATGTTCCTCAGGGGAATTGATCAGCTTGACCCATTCTTCTACTGTGGATTAGTACCTAGTACCCTCAGACATCCATATAATCCTCCTGTCTGGATAGAAAATAGGCTGTAGAATAGAATTGCATGATCAACTCATCATTCCACTTGTTGAGCTTTTGTCCAACAAATGTATATTCTCCACAAGCCTTGAAGCTGTCATAAACTCCTGGATAGTGATCTTCATTTTTCTTGATGTACTCCCAGTCAACCCATCTCATGTCACACACTATGGGCTTCTTGTCAAGCAGGACAGTCTCATAAAAGTCTTGTTGTTCCTTTGTGTGGAACCTGTAGTCCACATCAGTTCTCCTCCTGACAGCATATGGATCAGACTGTCTCCACAATCTCAGTCCTGAATCCTTCCCGATCTTCATATACTTTTGCAACAGGATGTGCATCATTATGGTCAGGGATCTTGGGCTTGAGCTTCCTTAGCACTTGAGCTTCCTTAGCACTTGAGCTTCATCATCTTCTTCATCAACAGTCTCAGGCACTGGGGCCTTGTTCTTTTCTGCAGCTGGAATGTTTCTAGTGCTTCTCATTGGAGCAGACTTCTGAGCTGAAGCTTTGGGAGCAGACTTGGGCTTTGATGGAGCAGCCCCTGACTTTATAGCATCTCCCATAAGCTTCTGAGCTTTGGGTGCTGGAGCAGCATCCTCTTCTTCTTCTTCATTATCTCTTATCATTGAAGGTTTTCCAATAACTCTGACAATGGTCTTCTTGACCCTTTCTTTCCTCTTCTTGCCTTCACCTCCTTCTTTGGGTTCAAGAGTGAACTCCATTGTTTCTTGAGTGGAGGCTTTGGCTTTTGACATTGGAACTCTTCTTGTTGGAGCCTTTGTCTTCATTCCAGGCTTACTTGCAGCAGTTGTGCCATACTCCTTTTTCAGCACATTTTTCCTTAAAGTGGCCTCATCCTCAACGGCCACATAATCCTCATCTTCAGAATCTGAGGTTTTCTTCTTCCTTGTCCTGGTAGCTGCTTTTGGCAAGTTACTAGGTGTGCTCCTGCTGCCCTCATCATAGTTGCTGGAGGGACTAGTGCCCTCACTCAACTGAACCTGCTCTTCAGACTTGTTCTGACTGTCACTTTGATCAGACATCTTCAGGCAAACTGTCAGCACACCCTCTGAATAGGTTGTAGATGAGGTAGAGTAGATGAGCATCACAAAGTATAGAGGTTTTGCAAAACAATTGAGTCAAAAAGCTTAGTTTTAGTTCTCTACAGAAGTGATCTCGGAGCTACCGAATTGACAAACTCGATGATACCGAGGCAACACTTGGAACCTAAACTAGTGAACTCGGTTCGGCCGAGTCATAGTTCGGTGGCACCGAGATGCTAGGGTTTCACAGAATCTTGAACTCGGTCACACCGATTTGCACGTTTCGGTTGGACCAAAAAGCGCATGTGCAATGGCCAAGGCCGAATCGGTGAGATCGATTTCTACATTTTGGTCGGTCCGAGATGAGTTCTGCCGAGAGCTAACCCTAAAATTTTCGAATCAATCTAGACCTAAGGAAGTTTTAGCTGGATGGATCAATCTCAATCGTGGCAAGAAACATGGCATTGTCCTTGTGCTTGGAATCAGAGTGAAAAAGATAGCACAAGGGGTCGAACACTTACCCTAGAGCGGCGAGTGTTCGCTACGGCGGCAACGGCGGAGCAGATTGCCGTTGACGGCGGCGGAGACCAGCGGAGGGAGGTCGCTGGCGGCGAGAGAACGATCCGGAGACCCGAAGAGGCAGATCAGGTTACGCGCGGGTGAAGGGTTTCGGAAAATTTTCCAAAATTTGACCTGTCAATATATATAACCTGACCCTGTCGGTGTGACCGAGTGGAACAACTCAGTGGCACCGAGATGCAAAACTGCAGGCAGTTATACAACTCGGTGTGATCGAAAGATTCTAATCGGTTGCACCAAGATTGAAAACCTAGATCAACTAAGTGATCTCGGTAGGACTGAAAAGGATGAATCGGTCAGACCGAAATGCACAAAGAGGTTTTGGAAGTTTAAGTCTATGACGAATCGGGGACACAGAGTGGTTTGAATCTGACTTGATCAAACTTTGTGATGTAGCATGAATAGAGTTTGAGACAAGGAAAGCATAGATAGCTAGAGGGAGTTCTTAGGCATTCTTGTCCATCCATTTGGAAAAAAGAAAGAGCCAAGCAATCAAAGCAACAAATGGATGTCCTCGAATGAGAGAAATATGCATCCAACATGCTCACACAATAAAATGGCAAATGGAATATGTGACAAAGCATGCACAGACACTCTAGCATCTATCAAGCAATTGGCGATGACTAGGTCATCTATATATGAGTATATGGACTTGGGAGTCAAATGAGAACATTTGATTATAGGTCATATTGTCGTTTAAGCACAAGTGGGGTTACCACTTTTACATAAAGCATTGTTGTGCTCACACCATTAGAGTTGCTTTAGCTCAATTTTAGAGTAAAGCTCCCACTAGATGTGATATCCTCCCTAAGAGGGATGAACTAACCTTGGGTTTTGTCAATGATGACTTCATGTAGGTAATGAAGATGTGGATGCTCAATGTTGATGTAGATCATTCGGAGCATTCCATTGGAGTGAGTTGCACTTTCAATACCTACACGGGTTAGTCCCACAAGGAACAAGCAAGGATATCCATAGACATAGAGTGATGTATACACAAGATGATGTCCATGAAAGCATTAGGTTACCTTGTCCCTTGTCTTACCAACAAGAGGGTTTGTGACTCCTTGAACTAGTGCAAGATATGGAAGTTTTTTGCACTTGTTATTGCCAAATGATAAGAGTGATGTATGTTGGCGGAGTCACCCTCAAGAACTCTCTAGTTCTTCTTCTTTGGGATCCACACCATCTTGATGGGAATCCTTGGAGTTGTAGTCGTACTTGATGAGGTAGAACTTGATGTAGTCTTGGGAACCCACTTGACCAAGGCCTTAGGAGCTTCTTCAAATGCATCAATCTCCTCTTGAAACTTGTCCTTGCCTTTTTGCTTGTGGTCTTGTGGTGGAAGATCATCTTGAGCTTGTGTTCCTTGGAAAGAAGTAGGATCATACTTCTCTTGTTGAGGAACAAACTTCGTCTTGGGGTATTGATCTTCTTCCCACTCAACTCCATTGGCATTGTACTTTCGTTCAAAACCAACACCTTGATTCTTCCGGTGTCTTCCTTGCTTGCGTACAATTTCCTCAAATTGCTTACTTTCGGCAAGGCTCTTGTAAACACCTTTCTCTATAATTCCCTTCAATAAGCTATTTTCTTGCTCAAGTGTAACTTGGCTAAGAGAATCATTAGTGGAATCAAGAGAACTAATAGAAGCAACATCATTGGTTTAGCATGATTATTATTACTAATAGAAGAAGAATCTTTCTTACTCTTGTTGCTAGATTTAACTTGTGGCATGTAAGTAGACACGATTAAACGCTTGGCAATGTAAGAAGAACTTTTCTTGCGAAGATCATCATTGATCGCTTTTAAGAACCCATGCTCTTGCTCAAGGTTGAGCTTTTCGAAGCGTAACTTCTCATGAGTCTTTAAAAGCTCTCAATGATTTTCCAAGGTAGTTTCATGAGCTAACTTAAGAGTGTTTAGCTCTTTAGTTAGACGCTCAATCTCCTTCTTATCATCGTCATTCTTTTTGTCTTGATTAGCATGATCAATAGCAAGTTCATCATAGTTTTCATCACTAGAATTGTCAACAAGTAAATCATCATCACCTAGCAAGTCATCTTCATCACTATTGAAATCAACATACTCGGGGTGTGATACCTTTGGACCTTTAGCCATGAAGCATCTTCCAATTCCTTCATTTGGTGACTCAACTATGTCGTAGGATTTGGTTGACACAAGTGCTAGACCGGCAACACCTTCATCTTGAGTATATTCGGAGTCGGAGTGATAACTTCTCTCGGAGTGATCATCGGAGTCGGAGCCGGATACCCATTCACCAATGTGAGTTTGATGTCTTTGTTTTGTGTAGGCCCTTGATGATTTGTCCTTCCTTTCCGAATCCTTGCTTCTCCGTGATGTTATTCGTTCATAATGGTCATCTCTATTCCTTCTCTCTCTTGGTGGTGATTCTTCTCTCCTACTCCTTCTTTTGGGAGAACCTTCTCTTCTTTTGTAGGGAGCCGTACACTCATTGGAATAGTGTCCGGGTCTTCCACAATTGTAGCAGTTACGCTCACGACTAGAAGATCTTTTGTCATTGTAGGACCTTGACTTGGAACTTCTTTCCTTACTTCTACTCTTGTAGAACTTGTTGAAGTTCTTCACCATTAGGCTCAATTCTTCATTGAAGGTTTGCTTCTCATTTGATGATGTGGGGGCATCACATGAGGCTTTGTAAGCACCACTTGACTTGTTGTGAAGCTCTTCCTTATCCTTAAGTGACATCTCATGAGCAACAATTCTTCCAATGACTTTCATTGGCTTGAGATCTTTGTAGTTGGGCATCATTTGAATCAATGTGCACACGGTATCATATTTTCCATCCAAGGCTCTTATGATCTTCTTGATGATGAATTTATCGGTCATCTCTTCACTTCCTAAGCCGGCAATCTCATTTGTGATGAGAGCAAGCCTAGAGTACATTTCAGCGGCACCTTCACCATCCTTCATTTTGAACTTGTCAAGTTGACTTTGAAGCACATCCAATTTGGATTCCTCGATGGAGTCGGTACCTTCGTACATATAAATCAAAGTATCCCAAATTTCCTTTGCATTCTCAAGACGGCTGATTTTGTTGAATTCTTTGGGGCACAATCCGTTGAAGAGAATATCACAAGCTTGAGCATTGTATTGCAGCACCTTCAACTCTTCCGCGGTAGCTTCACGGTTCGGTTCTCTCCCATCAAAGAATTCACCTTGCAAGCCAATACACACAATAGCCCAAATGGTGGGGTTATGTCCAAGAATATGCATTTTCATCTTATGCTTCCAACTAGCAAAATTTGTACCATCAAAGTAAGGACCTCTACGATGGTAATTTCCCTCGCTAGATGCCATACTCTCCTAGGTTGTGAAACCAAGGCTATGACCACCAAAAGCTATGGAAATCAAAGCAAATGGAGACCAAAGCTCTGATACCACTTGTAGGATCGAAGGTATGTCTAGATGGGGGTGATTAGACAACTTGACCAAATAAAAATCTAGCCTTTTCCCAATTTTAGTTCTTGGCAGATTTTAGCAACTTTGCACAAGTCAAGCAATCAACCTACACATGCAATTCTAAGAGTATAGCAGCGGAAAGTAAAATAATTGCATATGAAGGTAAAGGAAGGAGTTTGAGGGAGCAAATGCAATGTAGACACGGAGATTTTTGGCATGGTTCCGATAGGTGGTGCTATCGTACATCGACGTTGATGGAGACTTCAACCCACGAAGGGTAATGGTTGCGCAAGTCCACGGAGGGCTCCACCCACGAAGGGTCCACGAAGAAGCAACCTTGTCTATCCCACCATGGCCATCACCCACGAAGGACTTGCCTCACTCGGGTAGATCTTCATGAAGTAGGCGATCTCCTTTCCCTTACAAACTCCTTGGTTCAACTCCACAATCTTGACGGAGGCTCCCAGGTGACACCTAACCAATCTAGGAGAGACCAATCTCCAAGAGCTAACAAATGGTGTGTTGATGATGAACTCCTTACTCTTGTGCTTCAAATGATAGTCTCCCCAACACTCAACTCTCTCTCATAGGATTGGATTTGGTGGAAAGAAGATTTGAGTGGAAAGCAACTTGGGGAAGGCTAGAGATCAAGATTTATGTGGTAAGAATGGAATATCTTGACCTCAACACAAGTGTAGGTGGTTCTCTCTCAGAAAATGTATGTTGGAAGTGTAGGCATGTTCTGATGGCTCTCTCCACAAATGAAGAGTGGGTGGAGGGGTATATATAGCCTTCACACAAAATCTAACCGTTACACACAATTTACCAAACTTGGTGGGATCGAATCATGAAACTCGGTCGAACCGATTTAGTTCAAAATGTGAACGTTAGGATTTTTGGTGGGATCGACACGTCAACTTGGTGGGACTGATTTCTTTAGGGTTAGGGCATAACGTAATCTCGGTGAGACCGATTACACAAACTCGGTGGGACCGATTTTGGTAATAGACAAACAGAGAGTTGGTCAGGCAAACTCGGTGGGACCGATTCGCTCATCTTGGTTGGACCGATATGTTACAAAAGGGAAACAGAGAGTTTGCATTGCAATCTCGGTGGGACCGATCGCTCATCTCGGTTTAACCGGAACGTTACGAAGGGAAACGAGATATTACAATCCCATCTCGGTGAGACCGAGATCCCTATCGGTGAGACCGAAAAGACTAGGGTTTCTGGCAGTGGCTATGTCAAGAGAACTCGGTGGCGCCGGATAGAAAATTTCGGTGGGTCCGAGTTTGACTTTTGGTTTGGGACATATGTGGATATGAGAAAGTAGTTGAGGGCTTTGGAGCATATCACTAAGCATTTTGAGCAAGAACCTCATTAAGCAGCACCTCACCCCCTCTTGATAGTATTGGCTTTTCCTATAGACTCAATGTGATCTTGGATCACTAAAATGAAAAATGTAGAGTCTTGTGCTTTGAGCTTGAGCCAATCCTTTTGTCCTTGGCATTTTGAGGGGTCCACTTTTCTAATCCATGCCATGCCAATCATTGAGCTTTCCTGAAATATTTATCTTGAAATAGCATTAGCTCAATGAGCTATATGTTGTTAGGAATTACCAAAACCACCCAGGGATAGTTGCACTTTCAGGTTGTCTCCCAACAAGCGCTTTTCTTTAATGCCTTTTTAGCTAGGTATGACGATTTCAATGATGCTCACATAAAATATAAGAATTAAAACACAAAGAGAGCATCATGAAGAATATGACTAACACATTTAAGTCTAACCCACTTCCCATGCATAGGGATTTTGTGATCAAACAACTTATGGGAACAAGAATCAACTAGCATAGGAAAGCAAAACAAGCATAACTTCAAGATTTTCAACACATAGAGAGGAAACTTGATATTATTGCAATTCCTACAAGCATATATTCCTCCATCATAATAATTTTTAGTAGCATCATGAATGAATTCAACAATATAACCATCACATAAAGCACTCTTTTCATGATGCATAAGCATAGAATTTTATTACTCTCCACATAAGCAAATTTCTTCTCATGAATAGTAGCGGGAGCAAACTCAACAAATTAACTATCATGTGAGGCATAATCCAATTGAAAATTAAAATCATGATGACAAGTTTCATGGTTATCATTATTCTTTATAGCATACATGTCATCACAATAATCATCATAGATAGCAACTTTGTTCTCATAATCAATTGGAACCTCTTCCAAAATAGTGGATTCATCACTAGATAAAGTCATGACCTCTCCAAATCCACTTTCATAATTATCACAATAAGATTCAACACCCTCCAAAATAGTGGGATCATTATTTCCTAAAGTTGACACTCTTCCAAACCCACTTTCATCAATATAATCATCATAAATAAGAGGCATGCTTTCATCATAATAAATATTCTCATCAAAACTTGGGGAACTAAAAATATCATATTCATCAAACATAGCATCCCCAAGCTTGTAGCTTTGCATATCATTAGCATCATGGATATTCAAGGAATTCATACTAACAACATTGCAATCATGCTCATCATACAAAGATTTAGTGCCAAACATTTTAATGCATTCTTCTTCTAACACTTTGGCACAATTATCGGAATCCTTATTTTCATGAAAGATATTAAAAAGATGAAGCATGTGAGGCAACCTCAATTCCATTTTTTGTAGTTTTCTTTTATAGACTAAACTAGTGATAAAACAAGAAACAAAAAGATTCTATTGCAAGATCTAAAGATATACCTTCAAGCACTAACCTCCCCGGCAACGGCGCCAGAAAGAGCTTGATGTCTACTACACAACCTTCTTCTTGTAGACGTTGTTGGGCCTCCAAGTGCAGAGGTTTGTAGGACAGTAGCAAATTTCCCTCAAGTGGATGACCTAAGGTTTATCAATCCATGGGAGGCGTAGGATGAAGATGGTCTCTCTCAAACAACCCTGCAACCAAATAACAAAGAGTCTCTTGTGTCCCCAACACATCCAATACAATGGTAAATTGTATAGGTGCACTAGTTCGGCCAAGAGATGATGATACAAGTGCAATATGGATGGTAGATATAGGTTTTTGTAATCTGAAAATATAAAAACAGCAAGGTAGCAAGTGGTAAAAGTGAGTGAAAACGGTATTGCAATGCTTCGAAACAGGGCCTAGGGTTCATAGTTTCACTAGTGCAAGTTCTATCAACAAGGATAGCATAATTAGATCATATAACAATCCCTCAACATGAAACAAAGAGTCACTCCAAAGTCACTAATAGTGGAGAACAAACGAAGAGATTATTGTAGGGTACGAACCCACCTCAAAGTTATTCTTTCCGATCAATCTGTTGGGCTATTCCTATAAGTGCTACAAACAACCCTAGAGTTTGTAGTAAAATAACACCTTAAGACACAAATCAACCAAAACCCTAATGTCACCTAGATACTCCAATGTCATCTCAAGTATCTGCGGGGTATGATTATACGATATGCATCACACAATCTCAGATTCATCTATTCAAACCAACACAAAGAACTTCAAAGAGTGCCCCAAAGTTTCTACCGGAGAGTCAAGACGAAAACGTGTGCCAACCCCTATGCATAAGTTCACAAGGTCACAGAACTCGCAAGTTGATCACCAGAACATACATCAAGTGGATCACATGAATATCCCATTGTCACCACAGATAAGCACATGCAAGACATACATCAAGTGTTCTCAAATCCTTAAAGACTCGATCCGATAAGATAACTTCGAAGGGAAAACTCAATTAATCACAAGGATATAGAGGGGGAGAAACATCATAAGATCCAACGATAATAGCAAAGCTCGCAGTACATCAAGATCGTGCCAGATCAAGAACACGAGAGAGAGAGAGAGAGATGAAACACATAGCTACTGGTACATACCCTCAGCCCCGAGGGTGAACTACTCCCTCGTCATGGAGAGCACCGGGATGATGAAGATGGCCACCGGTGATGGATCCCCCTCCGGCAGGGTGCTGGAACAGGGTCCCGATTGGTTTTTTGTGGCTACAGAGGCTTGCGGCGGCGAAACTCCCGATCTAGGTTATTTTCTGGAGGTTTGGGGATTTATAGGAGAGGTTGGCGTCGAGAACAAGTCAGGGGGGCCCACGGGGTGCGCCCTCCACCCTCTTGGGGCCCACGGGACTCCCCTCCGATAACTTTTCATTCTAGTATTTTTTATATTTTCTAGAAAAAATCTCCGTTGATTTTCAGCGCATTCCGAAAACTTTAATTTCTGCACAAAAACAACACCATGGTAGTTCTGCTGAAAACAGCGTCAGTCCGGGTTAGTTCTAACCAAATCATACCAAAATCATGTAGAAATATTATAAACATGGCATGGATACATCAAAAATTATAGATACGTTGGAGACGTATCATGAGGCAGAGATGCCACACCTCTTGGTGGATCCATGCGCCGTTCGTGAAGATGCAATAGATTCCCAATGGAAGGAGTTCGAGCGCTGCTGTCGGGCGGCCTCCTCCCGGGAGTGGCGGAGCGCAAGCCGGGCGGTCATCTCCTCCTCGGGGTCGCATGGAATGAGCTCAGGGTCGATGGATCTTGAGGTGTAGGACTTGGATCCACAACCCGCCATGTCGGAGATCGCGGATGAGAGATTGCGTGTCGGAGTGGAGTGGAGGGGAGTGGAGTGGAGTGGCTAGGGTTTGGTTTGGGGAGCGGATGGGGACGAATACATGTGGGGTCAGGTGGGACAGCGTGGGACGGATCAGACGTGGCAGATGCGCCTTGTCACGCCTGGGCCTCCCCATATCTGTCGCATATTTGGGTTGGATACGAGGGGTGTTGGTTAGCCCAGGTGTTTAAGTCCAGTTTGAGGCACCCGCTTGGGTCGGGTTTTCCTGACCGGTCACTTACCGGGCCATCCGCCTAGGCGATGAGAGGGTTTAGGGTGCCCGGCAGATGCTCTTATTCTTTGCTTTGAGAGCTAATAAATCTTTTGCAATAAGTATTTGAGTTCTTTATATCTAATACGATTTTTTGGACTTTAAAGTACTTCCACCTATCCATATTTTTCTAGCATCTTTGGTATCGTGCAGTGCTTGCTCTCACCTCGAGACATGGTGCAAACTTCACCGATGCATCCAACTCCATGGAATGATACACTCTTTCGCACATAAGCCTCATTATATCTTCCACAAAACAGTCACCATACCTGCCTATCATGGCACTTCCATAGCCATTCCGAGATATATTGCCATGCAACTTCCATTGTTACTATTTACATGAGTTGAGCATTCACTTGTCATATTGGTTTGCATGATCATATAGAGCTGACATGATATTTTGTGGCAAAGCTACCGTTCATTATTATAATACATGTTATGCTAGATCATTGCACATCCTGTTACACTGCAAGAGGCATTCATTTTAGTCACCATGTTATTCATATGTTTATGAGTTTTAAGTTAATAAAAGTGTGATGATCATCATTATTAGAGTGTGCCCCTACCTATGAGGATATGAATTGGAGGAGACTTATGGGTCCTCGAAAAAGAGGGGATGAGGTCCATGAGGCCATTCAAAAAAGAGAAGAAAAAAAGAAAAAGAGAGAGAGAGAGAGAGAGAGAATGAGAGAGAATGAGAGAGGTGGCACACTACTATCCTGTTACCACACTTGTGCTTCAAAGTAGCACCATGTATTTCATATAGGGAGTCTCCATGATTTTCATTTTGATATTCTAGTGGGATTTTTACATTGTAGAACTTGACATGTATATTCTGATGACGAGCTTCCTCAAAATTCTCGAGGTCTTCATGAGCAAGTAAGTGTAATGCACACCCACTTAGTTTCATATAGAGAGCACTCATACACTTGTAGCTCTAGTGCATCTGTTGCATGGCGGTCCCTACTCCTCATATTAACATCAATTGTAAGGCCTCTCCATTACCTAACGATCAAGCCTCATTGAGGTGAGACTTTCCTATACTTTTTTGTCTTCCCTTATAAACCACAATCGCCATTCTCTTTGCCATCCAAATTGCTATGTCCTTGGCTCACACTGAAGTATTACGTGAGAGTTGAAAAAGCTGAAGCAAGAAAAATTATGATTCAATTACTTGGTTTGGCACCAGGGTTGTTCATGATTTGATATCTTTATGTTAGGAAGATTGAACATACCATAATTTTCATGATTAAGTGTGTGTAGATCATGTTCTTTAGTGTCTTTATTTTGAAAGGCAATGATTTTTATTAGTATGCTTATGTATTATTGTTTCAATTTCAAACTGATAGACTATTTCCCTGAATCATTCATGTCCCAATATTTATATACCACAATTACATCATTTTGTCAAGTACATGTCATGTAGCATTCAACATAAAAAATTATTTTGTTATCGTTTACCTACTCGAGGACGAGTAGAAATTAAGTTTGGGGATGCTGATACGTCTCCAACGTATCTATAATTTTTTACTGTTAAATGCTAGTATATTATCACTTTTGTATGCTTTATATGCCATTTTATATTATTTTTATGGACTAAGCTATTAATTCAGTTCCTAGTGTCAGTTCATGGTTTTTTTTGCTTGTTTTTGGTATTCCAGAAAATGCATACCTACAGAAGTCCAAACATGATGAAACTTTGGATGGTTTTTTCTAGATAATAAGAGACCCTAGAAGCTTTAGGGGAGGACGAGAAGACCCAAGAGGGCCCCACAAGCCAGGGGTGCCCCGGGGGTAGGGCACACCACCCTAACTTGTGGGCCCCTCGTGGCTATGCTTATCCTAATTCCTAGCCTACAAATTCTCATATATTATGAAACCCTCATAGCGAGACCCAAAACAATTCTATCGCCACCGCAAGCATCTGTTCCAAAGCAATCCCATCTGGAGCCATGTTCCGGTACTCTGTCGGAGGGGGAATCATTGGGGAGGCCATCTTCATCAACCTTGCTGCATCCATGTTGATGTGTGAGTAGTTCCTTTAGGACCTACGGGTCCATAGTTGTAGCTAGATGTCTCTCTCTCTCTCACTCACTCACTCTCTCTCTCTCTCTCTCAATCTTCAACTCTATGATCTTCTCTAAGATCCATCTAATGTAATGTTTTGCGGTCTGTTCGTTGGGATCCGATGAATTGTGGGTTTATGATCAAATGTTCACTAAAATATTTTGAATCTCTTAAGGTTTATTTGTTGCACAATGTTATAACTTTGTATTTATCTCTGATCTACCCATCTACTTTGGCCAAGTTTGATTGATTTATCTTCAGTGGGAGAGGTGCATTGTAGTAGGTTCAATCTTGCGGCGATCTTGCTCTATGACGGGAGGGGCAAAGGCATGTATTGTATTATTTCTAATAAGTATAAAATGACGGGGTGTGCTCATATTGATTGATCTCACTTCTTCCACATTATGTCATCTTGCTTAAAGCATTACTCTGTTTGTATGAACTTAATACTTTGAGATGTTTGCTAGATAGTGGTCTTGGAATGGAGTAATAGTAGTAGGTGCAGTTGGATTAGCGGTCTACTTGTCATGGTCGTAATGCCTATGTAATGATTATGCCATAAATGGTCACAATTATAACTATGCTTAATTCTATCAATTGCCCAACAATGTCATGTCTACCCACCATTGCTATGCTTTCGAGAGAGATACCACTAGTGAACATATGGCCTCGGGGTCTATTCTCCATTAATACTACGTTTCCTACAATTGCTTCCTTTTCTTTTCTTTTACTTTGCATATCACTATCTGTTTTAATCTTGTGGCTGGAAAGAGCAAGGGGAGTGAGGCCCCCCTTGCCTTTGTTGGGTGCAAGCAATTATCTTGTTTGTGTGCAGGTGTTGCTAACATTGTTCGTGTGTTGCCTCCTACTGGTTCGATAAACCTTGGTTCTTAACCGAGGGAATACTATCTGCTACTATATTGCTTCACCCTTCCTCTTCGGAGAAATCCAACAACTTCATCGTGAGTAGCATAAGGTATAATCATAAGTACATATTCTGTTCAAGTAAGAATACATAAGTTTAGGCTCCACCACACAACACTTATCAAGGCAATTAAAACAAGGTTAATGAAATTAGGTGAAATTCCCGCCTCCCCGAGAATGATTTGATCCTTATAAGCAATATAACTGGCTTGTCCCTAGCATAGTTAAGGGTTGAGACACTTATTGCACCATCGTACTTTTGTTGCAATTTACATTCTTGTAATTCTTTGCTTTGTCGTATATTGGTAGTCTAGAAATCATTGTAAAAGTAATCCTGACAACCTAACATTCTTTGCAGCCTTTACAATGATTTCTTGCTATTTTCCATCAAGAAAATTCTTATGCTCCTTCTTTCATTTGACACTCTACTTATCGAAAAAATTACAATTGATCTCTGACACTTATGGGTTATTAGCCGCGATCACTCAGCTCGCCGACAAGGCGATATAACTAGACGTACTTAGGCTACCATTGGTAGATTGCTAAACCATGCATGATCACCTCTCATCACCGCCACAACGCTCCACCCACCTTGTTTCTCATCGTCACCCTTGAAGTTGTATCACCTGCTGATGCCACAACCCTTGGGTGGTTCACAAAGCCACCCATGGATCCTTATCGCTGTCGGCCAGACGGGCTTTGTCCGACAACCTCACTTGAACAAGGCGAGAGGAGTGCGGTCGGTTGGTAGCGGGGGAAAAGGACGTCGGTTGGCCGCTTGAGTTGCCCAACCGATGAGTTGGGATTTTCTTTAGACTTGAATTTATTAGTGGAATTTTATTGGATTATTATAAGGGTGCATACTCTTTTTTGAAAAGAGAAGATTTCCCAGCACACTTGATGGTTTCCCTACCAATTAATTCCTATATAGATTAATGTTAGGCAGTCTGAGTGCTTCATCTTGGACTATATCTTATCACGAAAACTAAGAAAAATCTGATGTGTCACCATAAGAAAAGAGAGAGTTATTATATTTTAATCTAGATATAATTCTTAGCACCAAAACCAAGACAAAATCATACCTTTTCGCTCACAAAACACATTAAATTAGAGGGTTTTTTTAGATACGACAATATGATACAATCAATTAGAGGAGCCATATTTGACAACATATTCAATGCATATGATATACCTTAAGATATGATGCATTGGAAGTGCCCTTTTAGGAACATATTGATGTCTTCTTATATGTTTTTCATTTTTTCTTAGTCATGTAGCCATATTGTCTTTTTAAGTGTTTTGGCTTGCATTTATACAGTTGGATATTTGCCATCTTTGTAGTCGTGAAACATGATAAATGTAACATTTATTGTTGATTTACAAGGGTTACAAATAAAAGAATTGGGATTGGTCTAGTTTTAGGAAATAGGAGCATGCATTTATTCTCAAATGAACTATACATTTGGAACACTATTAAATATTAACAAGCTATTTTCTCTAACCGGTATAGCTATTCTTTTCTAATGTATTTAATACATGCTTTTAGGCCAAATGGGCAACCGCCGCCGACCCATGTACTAAAACCATCTTCAATGGCTGATTTTGTAGTAGTATTTTTAGATACAACAATATGATATAACCAAATAGAGGAGCTATATCTAAATATATGTTTAATGCATGTGATATAGCTTAAGATATGATGCATTGGGAGTGCCTCTTTAGAAATATATTGATGTCTTCTTACACTTTTTGTTTTCTTTTTCTTAGCAAACAAGCTAGATTTTAAAAAAGAAGTGATTTAGCTTACATTTATACAATTGAATAGTATTACTCGAATTTACCTATATAAGAGTTGCCAGATCTTTTTTTGTACCTGGTCTAGTTTTATGAAATAGGAGTACATATTTATTCTGAAAGGAACTATACATTTGGAAGGCCTTTAGGTACTAACAAGCTATTTTCTCTAACCGGCGTAGTAATTAAACTAGCTTTAATTGTACAAGTTATTTTGAACTAATTGGACTTTTTTTTTATTATGCTAGTTCAATGAATTTTGGTTCTGCCATAGTTGGTAAAAGAAGAAAATAATTACTCATCTTGTGATCTTGGGCCATTATACATAGTACATAGCATAATCAAACCCACATACTAGTATTTCTTCATGAACAATGTACGTAAGATTACTATAATCATGGGAACGACCCGCATGATAAGTGAATTACATTAAGCGCATCTATATATTACAAAAACTAGGCCAACGTCCTTGAGGATATTATTAGTGACTGTACATTTACAATGCTAAAATTTGCAATCGCATGCGTTATTTCGTTGAGCATTGTGCGCCCTCCAAACACACAAAGGCCACGAACTTGTTATCTAAAAATTATCCGGCCCTGCTGCCCTGCCCCGAAGAAGCTCCGGAATCTTAGCACCTTTTCGAGCATCACCCTTGAACATTCTCCTCCACCAGCACCGCATGCATAGCCTCTCAAAACCCCCGCAAAAAAGAGAAAAAGCCGCAAGAAAATCCGAGGCCTCCCAAATTAATCCAGGGGAAACCCCCTAATCTAATTGTTTCCCCACGTTTCCATTTCGCGACTACTAAAAACGGCCCGCTAATCTCCTCCCTAAACCCCCAGCGATTAACAGGGATCGCTCCTCGCGTTCGTGGCCACGAGAGACTCAAGGACCGCCCGGGATCCAACGGCGGGCGGCGCCCTCAGGAAACCGACGGCCAGGATCCCCGCCACGTGGCGCGGGGCGGCGGGTCCACGGAAACCACTCCCGCCTGTAGGAAAAAGCTCCCTCGCGTGGGAGGGCGCTGCCGCTCGTTGGATCGGGGACGGGGGGCAGGTGGACGGCGGCGAGTGGAGGAAGCGGTCGTTGGCGTGTGGGCGACCGGGTGCAGGCGGTGGGCGCGTGGGGGTTTAACAGGGAGCAGCAGGTGGCGTGGGGTTGGGGGGGTTTAAGAAGGGGGGGTTGGTTTTGAGGGGTTTTGGCCAAACCACACCACACATCCGCGACAGGGGAGGGGAGAACCGGAGGAGGAGGAGGAGGAGAGAGGGAAAATAAATAAAAAGGGAAGCCACAAGAGAGAAGCGAAGGCGAGGGGAGGGAAGCGAGCGAGGGAGGGGGAGGAGGAGGAATAATCCAGCGCGCGGTCGCCTGCCTGTTGGGTGCGGGATCTCGCCGGAGGGTTCCGCCGCGGAGCCCCGTACGGTGATCCGGGGCCGGTTGGTGGGGGCGATCGGAGGCCGCCGTGGATCTCTGCCTCTGAGGTGAGTCCGGCCACGGGGTTCCGTCGAATTGTGCTGAATTGCGAGCCTCTGTGCCTGGGGCTCGCCTTCGTTGCTTGGGTTTGGGGAATTCGGGGAACTGGGGCTGCCTGGGGTTTTCTTCCGGCCTCCGGGGAGGCCCCAAGCCCATTTCTGCCTGAAACTCTTTTGCTTTGCTGTGATCGGCGGGTTCCGACGCCGGTCATGGTGAGAATTCGGGAAATTTGGAGCGGGAGGCCGCGCATTTCGAGCTGTTCGTCTCAGGCCGCCCCATTTCGGACGAAATTCGCGTCGAATTGCGGGAATTAGGCGCCAAGATCCGATCTGGCGCCCGGCGATTTGAGAATTATTGCTTGGTTTTCACCCACTGGGCTTGCTCTTCTTTCCCTCTTTTTTTTAACCGACGCGTCCGCTTTCCTTTTGGCAGTTGCTTAATCTTCACGGATTCCGATGCATGTGAGTTTTTTAAAGGCTTTTCTCTTTGATCGCTTGGCGTGCTGGTTTGGTTTGCCTGGCGAAAGGGGGATGTGCTGCAAGGCGATTAAGTTGGGTAACGCCAGGGTTTTCCCAGTCACGACGTTGTAAAACGACGGCCAGTGAATTGTAATACGACTCACTATAGGGCGAATTCCCTCCATTTCCTGTGTTCTTTTGATGAAACCAATTGGGTTTGGAGCGCAGCTGGTTTAAAAAATTCTCATCATTTCGGGCGCTCCACGCCCGGGCCTATCCTCCTGGGGTTTTGGGACTACAATTTTTGTAATTAATTGCACTGCTAACTATGATCATCCCCTGTTTAATTAATCATGGGTTTATCCGAGATTTATCCTGACTTGTTGCGGAGATCCCAACGAATGATCTTTCCTTTTTGTACTATAGCAACCACGTATCTTTTGTTGTTATAATTGCTAATGGGATTTTAATAATTTATTTGCAGATCTGTGTTCTGGGACAAACCATGAGCAGCGCAACCACCGGTTGTTAACTCTGTAAATTACAAGCAACCGAAACGAGGCGCAAGAAGAATGGTGTTCCAGAAGAGGACGTCGTCGGAGATGGAGTCGTGCGGTGGAAGCCACGTCGCGGAGATGCCGCGCGTCCCGAAATCCGCGAGGGTATGCCGCTTGCGCCTTTCAGCGTCCAAATTTGGTCTTGCTGCTCCGGTTGGCGAGTCTGACAGCGATGGCGTCTCTTCTTGTTTCTTGAAATGTGCAGGGCAAGAGATCGGTTAGGAAGAAGGAGAGCCAGGGCCAGGCGATGTGCGCGTTTGACCTTCTCGCGACGGTGGCCGGCAAGCTGCTCGATGAGGGCGAGGGCTCGCTGGGGAACATGAGCGCCGGCTCCCCGGTCCTCGCTGCTTCTGCCAAGGATGTCTGCGTGAAGCAAGAGCAGTGCGACGAGGAGGGGAAGCACCTCAAGAATGATGTGATGGACCAGGATAGCTGCAATGAGAGCGCGTTGATTTCCCACATTGCGTCTCAGAGACTGGCGGATCACCATTCTCGGAAGGGGGAGGATCTGAATGAGGTTCCAAAGGCAAAGTCTGAGGCTGTGGACAAGGAACCCTCGATGATAAGTTGTACCAAGGCTGACTTGGGTAGTAATTTCGGGGCGATCGCGGACAGGTGGTCGCCTGAATCCGTGGAGTCAGGGGCCTTCACCGGGGATGCAGCGGCAAATGTGATGGCATTGTCCGCAGCAGCCTTCAACAAGAGCGCCCCTGACATGTACAATCTTCTCGACCCCATGGATGTCGATGTGAAGCCGCCTCCTTTGGTCAGCTCTGACAGCACCGGCGAGATGCCATTATATGGCGGCAAAATTCACAAGTCCGTCTCCTTTCCGAGGGGTCCAAAAGGAGGAGCAGAGTATTCTGTAGATAGAGAGAATGATGATGATGATGATAAATCTTCCGGGTGCACGCATTCGAGCACCGCCACTAACAGGGGCTTCAGGCCCAATTGTACAGCTGACCAAAGTAGGGTGAAGAAGTTCCTCGCCTGCAAGTACAGGAAAGTTGCTCCAGCCAGAATGCACAAAGGAGATCTTTCCTATAGTGGTGAGCATTGGGTCTTCTCACTATACTTTGCCTTTCAAGTAGCACTTCATTGATGACATACATGTTTAAACCAGCTTAATCTCACTTGAATTCATTTTTCCTGCCAGATGCTGACCGGAAGCCTTCTTTCCGAAACAAGAAAATGTATTATACGCGGCAAAGGACCCAAAGGAGTACATTTAAGCGAAGGAAGATGTTGGATCGTCATTCAACTCTAGTATCTGAAGAATTTGCAAAATCAAATGCAAAGAGAACCACAAAGGTTAATGCAAGAGAACCACATGCTGCTTCCTTGGAAGGTTTGTTTTGCTTGCACCCGTGCGTTCCTCTTCAATTTTATTTCTCTCTTG
The DNA here is from genome assembly GCF_003073215.2 of Triticum urartu. Lineage (NCBI taxonomy): Eukaryota > Viridiplantae > Streptophyta > Magnoliopsida > Poales > Poaceae > Triticum > Triticum urartu. Next base: position 480,302,531 of record NC_053025.1, read on the forward strand.
TCTTGTAACTTATTTTGGCGCAACACTTCTTCTGCAGCAAATAAGGGCAGCAACTCAATGCCATTCCATGGATCTTGTAAATCAAACGATTGCCATGGTATGTATAGTACCTTCAACCATTTTGGGGTTATCCTTAATTATTAGTTAAACAATATCTTTATTTTTTTCCAGTGAAACTTAAGATCAAATCTTTCAAGGTGCCTGAACTTCTAATTGAGATCCCAGAAACTGCTTCTGTTGGTTCACTGAAGGTATTTTCCAGACATTCTGCTCTTGTTTTTTCTTTACTTGTTCATGCACATAAATAGACACTGGAAGGATTTCCTTTCCCCCCTCAATGATTATTCGTGTGGTTTAATGTGTACTTTCGATGCAGAAAACTGTTCTGGAGGCAGTAAATGCCATGCTTGGAGGTGGTCTGCGTGTGGGTGTTCTTCACCATGGAAAGAAAATCAGGGATGATAGCAAAACCTTAATGCAAGCTGGGATTGGTCATGATGATATTCTGGACAACATAGGCTTTTCACTGGAGCCCAACTGTACACGGCATTCATCACAACTTGCAGCTCCTGAAGATATCGAATTCCTAGAAACTGTTGAAACCACTGAACCCCTAGCAAGGTATGGAGTTATGCTCTAAAACAATAATAGTTGATTTTCTACAATTTGATATAAATCTTCAACGTTTGTAACCTGAGTCTTATTGGTGCGCTTTATTGAATGCAGGATCGCACCTGCTGACTCATCCTCGAAGCACGGCGAAGTAGATGCCTCACAGGAGCTTGCATTGACACCCTTGACAGCTAATTACCAGGGAAATGATCATGATTCAGTGCACTCTCCTGGGGGCATCTCCTCACCTGAGAAAGCTTCAGCAAACTCGCGAGCTATTGTTCCAGTTACACCTGTAGATTCCAGCGCAGGGGCGATAGTTCCAGCAAACAAGGCGAAGAGATCAGCAGAACAGGGGCAGCGTCGAATCAGACGTCCCTTCTCTGTTGCTGAAGTGGAAGCACTTGTGCTTGCAGTCGAAAAGCTTGGAACTGGAAGGTACACATCTTATTTCCTCATTCAACCTGGCATTGAAAATCTCTCTGTTTTGTTTCTGACTAATTGTGCGATCTCATGTAGATGGCGAGATGTTAAACTTCGTGCTTTTGACAATGCCAAGCATCGGACCTATGTTGATCTCAAGGTAATTGCTGTCATATACTTTACTTTGACTTTGCAAGTCTTTTCCTGTCTAATTAGATCAAATAAGCACATAGCTGTCACACATTATTAAAATTTTATGATGTTTGGCTCGACTATTTTACTCCTGTGGCAAAAGCTAATTTCGGGGTTTGGGCAAGTTGGCAGATTCACAAACAGTTTGGTGCTTGTGGGTTTTAGGTTCCTTACCATGAAGGACAGTCTAACCGTACTGCTTTTCTGTTAGTACTAGAAGATTGTAGTTAGGCTCTATCTTTCTGGAAAACCAACCTTGTGTCCGTCCTTATGATTCAGTTAGTGCTGTCCTCACGCATCAACTTTGTTGTTTGGAAGGGTCAAGTGGGCAGCAGTAGTAGCAGAATGGTTCACCTAGAAATAAAAGCAACCTACTCTTGCACGTCAACTAACACCGTTGGGACTTTAGAAAAAGTCTCATCAAAGGATGAGATAGCCTTTCGTTCGTTTACTAAAGCAGAAGCTTCTTGGCTGCGCAGGCGCAGCACCTGTAGGCAACTTGACTAGAATCTATTCTTTGGTCAAATTTGATGAATGAAGATGGTGAAGTTTGAACTGGCATGTTCTAACCGTGTCAAAATTCTCATCATGTCAACAGGACAAATGGAAGACGCTGGTGCACACGGCGAGCATCTCGCCCCAGCAGCGGCGCGGTGAGCCGGTGCCGCAGGATCTGCTCGACCGGGTCCTTGCGGCCCAGTCCTATTGGTCCCAGCAGCAGGCCAAGCTCCAGCCTAAGACGCCCCCACTGGCTGAGGCTCGCCTGCTCACCTAATAACTCCCATCTCAGCCAATGGTCTCTTAAGAAACCATTCCAGCTTTTGTATAAAGTCAGTAAGTCAGCCAGTCAGCCCATTCAAAGGAGGTTAAGGAAGATAGTAGAAAAATATATATACTACATAAAAAAAAGGTACAAGAAGTATTGACCGACCGAAAATTGTTGTAATATCTACTCACCAACTATTCTTTTAAGCCAGGGTTCTCTCTCCTTGTGAATTTAACCAAAGGAAAGGGTATTTCTTTGGCAAATTGTACATGATGATGATGATGGAAGAAGAAGATGATTCATTCCATGAACTGAGATCTGCAGTGACCACTACTAACTCACAATTCTCTGCAATTGTGCTAAAAAAGAAGAGCTTCAGATTCTTTTGTTCAGTTCAATTCATTCTTTGTTAAGAGGATGAGAAAGGTGGACGGATAAGGAGGGAGGATCTGTGCTCCCCTTTTCCTATTTTTCTTCTTCTGTTACTACTTAGTTGTACTATTTTCCCTTCACCAATCTTGTAGCTATTTTGATCCCCTCAACATTGTACTTGATCAACTAACAATATTAAAGGAATTTTTTATGCATACCCATTGCCCCCCTTAAACTATGTCTCTGGCATGTGATTTTGTTACTGTATTGTGATCATATGATTATTGTACTTAGTTCTGAAAGTGATCCTGCTTGGGATCAGGCCGCAGAGTTTATTTATTGGTGTCTGCGTAAGTACTGCCGCCAGAGGGTTTGATTATTGTAGATTCTTATCCACTGGCGTCAATCATAACACTCATGTGCCAAAAGTTTACCGCTGCCAATGCTGATTGTACTACATGAGCAGTAGTTAGATCTCATTTTTTTGCAAGGAAAAGCGGTAGTTAGATCTTAACTTGCCATAATTCCCAGAAATAGCAGTGTTCAATTTTTTTCCCTGTTAAGCTAAACATCGTACTAGTATCTTATTTAGCACTACCAATACTTTTTGAAGTACGCGTTATTATTATTTTTGATGGGGACGTTATGAAGTTAACTACACTTGTGGTCATCTATTGTATCGAGAGGGTGAGAGTTGTTCACAAGTTTCTCACCCTTAGCTGTGACTCTTCCTCAAGACTACGAAAAATCTACCGCCCAGCCATGCGGTAGATCCCTTCAACGTGAAGAAGACACATGGATCGTCTGGCTAAGGTAGCTAGCTGTTCCGTATATCCCAAGTATACCGTGTGTGTGTGTACCGTGTGATGATTGAGGGATGAAAACCCGGAATAATCCCATGTGTTCATGGCGTGTATGGAGGCTTAGAAAAAGGGACAAGCTAGGCAAGGAGAAGGATGCAAGCCAGCCAGCCAGCCAATGAGTCCATGCTCGCACGCATGGAGATGGAGGTGAGGAAGAGGAGAGAAGAAACCCAAACAGGCTGGCTGTTGCTTGCAAGGATCAACTTAAATTAAGTGGGCGATCCAACACCGACACCTAGGCCAGCAAAGCAAGCACAAGCACCTGCCCCATTGGCCACAGGCTACGTGATGAGTATACTTAAACTAAGCCCAACGACACTCTCTCCGGCCAGATGGACCGCAATTAGAGTAGCTCCTCTTCCTTCCTCAGATCTGATCTGATCGGATCGGATCATTTGTCATGTCAAAGTGTTCCTCCCCTTCTGCACAGCCTGGGCCCAGCACGGCAAGGCCACAACAAGTAGAGTAGTAGTACCACGTACTACATGGAGAGGGCCGGTGATATTTCATATGTCAGGTGAGGTCGACGGTGTCTGCCTTCGTTGATTGGTACGCCCAGATTATTATGCGTTATACTTACTCGGCATTATCCTCACAAGCTGAATGATTTAAGCGGGGAGGTGGAGTATCTGAGGAGAGAAACAAGCCGCTGCTAGTGGCGAGGCTAGGCGGCACTGTCACGTTCCCTCCCATGTGGCCCTCGCGCGCCAGTTTTAATAGGCTGACCGTGATTTGGTCGCGACATGAGTTCGGCTGCTGGACGGTAGTAAGTCTGTTAGGCCGGTCTGCTCTGCTGCGTGTGAGATCAGCTGCTTCCATGTGCCGTTTCTAGAGTGCGGTGGCTTTGGTCCGTTTCTCCCCCATCTCTGGATGGGGTTTTGTGATGTTGTACTGTTTTGATAAACGGCCTGATCCTTTTTTCCTTCTAAAGAGAAAGAGGACAAAATATCTTTCACAAATACGCTCGCAAAGAAACGCACGCAGCACCTCCTATAGCTCCTAAGAGCATAGTTAATAATATAGTCGACCGGTGGCTATAACATGTTACCATGTCATCTATAGCCAATGTAATAGTCAATATGTATCGTAATGAGTTACAAGGAAGTATTACTTTTTTACAATATGGCCCACCATACACTCTCACATCGCTTCTTGGAGACCGTGCTACAGCCGGCTATAAATCTACAACCCGCTTATCTTCTCTATCCTCTTCTCTCTCATCCAACTCAGCAAAGATATAGTATTTTAAGTATTATGGCCCTCCTACGTCACCTTATTATACTTGCTCTAACGCACAAAACACCTAGTCTAGGTTTCCATGACATTCCGTTGTGCAGCCGTCCAGCTGCCTCGTCTCCAATGGCCTTAGGATCATGGAGGCATGGTGGATCCTATTCCTTACCGGCAGAAGGGCTGTGTTTTAGATGTTTTTTTAGTTTTTATAGGGTTTGTGTTCTGCACAGGAAGACGAGGCGACGACGGCGGCTGAGGGTGTCCTGGATTAGGGGTCCTCGGACAGCCGGACTATATACTTTGGCTGGACTGTTGGACTATGAAGATACAAGATTGAAGACTTCGTCCCGTATCCGGATGGGACTCTCCTTTGCGTGGAAGGCAAGCTTGGCAATTTGGATATGTAGATCTCCTCCCTTGTAACCGACTCTGTGTAACCCTAGCTCCCTCCGGTGTCTATATAAACCGGAGGGTTTAGTCCGTAGGACGACAACAATCATACCATAGGCTAGCTTTTAGGGTTTAGCCTCCCTGATCTCGTGGTAGATCAACTCTTGTAATACTCATATCATCAATATCAATCAAGCAGGAAGTAGGGTATTACCTCCATCGAGAGGGCCCGAACCTGGGTAAACATTGTGTCTCTCGCCTCCTGTTACCATCCGCCTTAAACGCACAGTTCGGGACCCCCTACCCGAGGTCCGCTGGTTTTGACACCGACATTGGTGCTTTCATTGAGAGTTCCACTGTGTCATCATCATAAGGCTTGATGACTCCTTCGATCATCGGCAACGATGCAATCCAGGGTGAGGTTTTCCTCCCCGGACAGATCTTCGTATTCGGCGGCTTCGTACTGCGGGCCAACTCGCTCGGCCATCTGGAGCAGATCGAGAGCTACGCCCTTGGCCATCAGCTCAGGTTTGGAAGCTTGAACTATACTGCCGACATCCGCGGAGACTTGATCTTCGATGGATTCAAACTCATGTCAGGTATGCCGCACAGCCACGATGAGCATGATTTAGCTCTGCCATCGGACAGTGTTCGGGAGATCACACCTGTAACTACTCCGGCCCTCAATCCGAAACAGATCGCGCGATCCGAGGACGGGTGGATGGACCCCGCCACGGAGGCCGCACACTCGGCGGCGATAGAGCCGAATACCAACTTCACCTCCTATGAGACCTGTGTTGCCGGACACTCGGATTCGTCCCCGGCCACAGACTCCGAACCGCTCGCGTCCGTGCACATCCAATCTGATTGGGCACCGATCATGGAGTTCACCTCCGCGGATATCTTTCAGCACTCGCCCCTAGGCGACGTACTAAACTCATTACGGTCTCTCTCCTTGTCAGGAGACCCTTGGCCGAACTATGTCCGGCTCGAGTGGGAAGCGGACGGCGAAGAAATTCGTTCCCCACCCATCACCCACTTAGTAGCCACTGTCGACGACTTAACCTACATGCTCAATTTCGACTCCGAAGACATCGACGATATGGACGACGATGCGGGAGACGAACAGGAACCACCGCCCACAGGACGCTGGACAGCCACCTCATCGTATGATATATACATGATGGACACCCCCAAAGAAAGGGATGGCAATAAGGCAACAGAGGATAATCCCCCCGAGAAGCAATCCAAGAACCGGCGTCATCGGCGCCGCTCTAAGCCCCGCCATAGCAAAAACAGCGATACCGGCACAGGAGACAATAACGCTGCAAATAGTGCCGAAGACGAAGACAATCCCCTCCAGCCAGGCTTCGAGCAGGCGGATGTGCAAGCCAACCCTAAGGAACAGGCAGAAGATGGAGAATCAGAGGATGACAATTACATGCCTCTCTCCAAAGACGAGGTGAGCCTCGGCGACGAAGAATTTATCGTTCCCGAGGATCCTGTCGAACAGGAGCGCTTTATGCGCCGGCTTATTGCCACAGCAAAAAGCCTGAAGAAAAAACAACAACAGCTTCAAGCCGAGCAAGATCTGCTAGCGGATAGATGGACTGAGGTCCTGGCAGCCGAGGAACACGAACTCGAGTGCCTGAAAGTGCATTATATCGACTAGAGGGGGGGTGAATAGGCGATTTTTATGAAAGTCTTCAAAACGTGGAAGTTATGAAGACAAACAATAGAAATAAACCTATTACCCTGCAGCGGAAGGTAGACTACACTAGGCAAGCCATAGTCAAGTATTCAATGGAGTGAAAGCACAATGACTAATAGCAGCAATGTAGTAAGGATCAGGTAGGAAGATATTATGACGCCAAACAGAACACGCAATCACTCAGTGAAGATAAAATATAGTGCAATCATACAATGGCTTCACAAGGACCAATAGTAAGTAAAGGGAAGGAAAGGATGAAACCAGTGACACGTTGAAGACAATGATTTGTTGGACCAGTTCCAGTTGCTGTGACAACTGTATGTCTGGTTAGGGCGGCTAGGTATTTAAACCTGAGGACACACAGTCCCGGACACCCAGTCCTGAACACGCAGCTCAGGACACCCAGTCCTCACCGTATTCCCCTTGAGCTAAGGTCACACAGACCTCGCCCAATCACTCTGGTACGTCTTCAAGGTAGACTCCCAAACCTTCACAGACTTCGTTCACCGGCAATCCACAATGTCTCTTGGACGCTCAGAACGCGACGCCTAACCGGCTGGAGCCATTCACAGTCCTCAAGTGTAATAAGTCTTCAGATCACACAGACAAGAAGACTTAAGTGATGCCTAATTCTCTTTGGCTCTGGGTGGTTAGGGCTTTATCCTCGCAAGGAATTCTCTCTCAAAGGTTCGAGGTGGGTTGCTCTCAAACGACAAAAGCCGTACACTAACTCTGAGCAGCCAACCATTTATGGTTGTAGGGGGTGGGCTATTTATAGCCACTAGGCAACCCGACCTGATTTGTCCGAAATGACCCTGGGTCACTAAGGAACTGACACGTGTTCCAACGGTCAGATTTCAAACTCACACGGCAACTTTACTTGGGCTACAAGCAAAGCTGACTTGTCCGACTCCGGACAAGATTCGCTCTCATAGTCTTCACTCGAAGACATATGTTTTGGTTAAGCATCACTTCAGTCATTCTGACTGGTTCTCTTGGACCCCACTTAACAGTACGGTGGTTCCTATGACTCAACAAACAAGAAAAAGAACTACGAAAGATCTAAGTCGTCGAGCTCCATAGGCTTCATGCGATGTCTTCTCTTGTCATAGTCTTCAATGTGAATATCTTCATATACCACCTTTGACATCAATGTCTTCATACATTTTTAGGGGTCATCTCTGGTAGGAAAACCGAATCAATGAGGGACTTCTACCTGTGTTATCCTGCAATTCTCACAAACACATTAGTCCCTCAACTAGGTTTGTCGTCAATACTCCAAAACCAACTAGGGGTGGCACTAGATGCACTTACAATCTCCCCCTTTTTGGTGATTGATGACAAACTAGTTGAAGTTTTCAACGGGGAATATAATATGTGAAATTGTAAAGGATAAGGAATTGTCTTCATAAGTTGCAAGGGCTCCCCCTGAAGATATGCATATAAGTAATTTGCTTTTGGAATGCAAATGCACATGGCAGGTTGTGCTTGTGGAGATCATCTTCAACTTATGATGACAATCCACTATGCATGTGAAGGTATGTGAAGATAATGACATGCATAATGGAAAATGGACGTCTGCAAAATGATCTAAGTGCGGAATTTATCGTCGCACATGCGGAATTTATCATCGCATCACAAAATGGCAAATAAGTAGCAGACGACCATCGAGTTTAAGTGTTACAACTCAAAGAACCAAATGTATCAAAACGAGAGTTGTAAACACGAAGCAAAATATGAAGCACCCGCCCATATGGACCCGCTTGAAGACTATCAAACTCATATGCTTCTCCCCCTTTTGTCAGTAAGGACCAAAAAGGTTTGAAGACATAGAGCATCTACTCGTTCCCATGAAGAGTAGGTGAAGCAGCAGGGTCGTCGGTGGTGTTCGATGGTGCAAAAGAACTTGGAGCAGTGTCGAAGCATGCTGAAGGAGGTGGCGGTGAAGTAGCATCGTCTTCATCCTCGATCACTCTGGCATTCACAGTTGCAGCAGAGGAAGAGAACTCAGAGTCTTCAAGAGATGGAGTTCGTCGCAGCACTGCCCTTCGAGGAGGTGTGGAGTCAAACTTGAAGCGCTCAGAGAAGCCATCTTCTTGAAGATCATCTTCAAAACACATCAGCGTCAGCCCTTTCCATGTGCGTCGAGAGGTTTCATGGGCAACAAAGGCATTCTTGGTGGTAAGATTGCGAATGCGATTAACATCCACCAAGAGGCTTTGCATTTGACGCTTCAGCCAGTCATGATGCCTATCCTGTTTCTGATGAAGAGTCACAAGAAGCTCTCGGTCATTGAGAACACGAGTGCGCTTCTTGGGTCGTTGGGCAATGGTGCTATCAGTGGCTTCAGTGAGAGCAGGATGCGGTGCACGTGTAGTGCCAGCCAAAGGATACACACGAGTGACTGCTTCAACTCCTTCAATGTTCTGAGAAAAACTTTGATGCTCCGCATTCTGAAGACTTAGAGGTTCCTTGGCAGGCTCAGGATAGATGGCTTCAATAGACATATCCACATCAGGCAGAAAGATCCGATGATTGCGAGCAGATGGCTGATATGAGATAGCGGAGTGAAGTTTGATCAGCCGCATTACCCATGGGGCGTAGAACTTCAAGCCAAATAGATCAGAGACTGATGCAGCAAGTTGGCGAATGAATAAGTCCTGTGCATTGAAGCATTTGCCATGAAGAATATAGAAGACCAAAGTCTTCATTGCACCTTCCAGCTTGGCATGTGGAGAGTGCCCTTTGATGGGCCAGAGAGTTCGCCTTATGATGTGATAAATAGTCCTTGGCAGATACTCTAGGTCTTCAACAAAGAACTCTTTGGGATATGCAGCATCTTGGGGCAATGGCTTCATCATACTGAGCATCTGACTCATGTTAGGTTCAGGCTTCTGAAAGATGCTCTCCACAGCTTCACTGTGAAGTTGACAGCCAGATTCGTAGAGATCGCCAGGAGTGGGTAGACCAGTGAGCTCAATGATGTCAAAGGCTTTGGCTTCGTGATGAACATTTCCTGTCATCCACTCCAGGACCCAAGTCTTCGGATCTCTGTTATATCCGTGGATGTGAAGTGTGGCATAGAATTGGAGCAGCAACTCTTCATTCCAATGCTCTTGGTCAGTGATGAACGACAGCAATCCAACCTCTTTGAAGCAATCCAGAGCTTCTTCCAAACAGGGCAGACCAGCTATCGCTTCAATGTCAAGACACTTGTGTGGGAAGATGCGACCTTGATTGTATAGAATGCAGGAGTAATAGCTTCGCTGCGGATAGCTCCAGAACCGATCAAATGATATTCTTTCCCTTGAGTAGGGGTTCCTGGAGCTATTGAAGAATGTGTTGTCTGCTCTGAAGCCATTGATATTGAAGGATTCAGGTGCTGATGCAAGACCTGGGAACCTGGGCAATCTTGGGATTGGCTTCTATACCTGAGGCCTGTGCTCAACATGATAGTCGAACTGAGGACCGACAGTAGGCGCAGGAACAGAAGCAGTGGGATCAGTGGCTTTGCTGACTTCTGGTGCTTGGATTGGTGAAGGCTCCACATTAGCTTCAGCCATGACAGCGTCAGTGGCTTCAGTGGTGTTGGTGGTGGCAGCCTCGAGATTTTCAACCTCCACTTGACGAGCTGGAGGGTCGGTCACAGTCACGTTCTCCTCGAGAACTGCTTCTTGGTGGGACAGGGGAGTAGCAGCTTGTGGGGCTTCTTCTTCATCGGCTGATGCAGCCGGAATGTCTTCAGCAGCTTCAGCTTCAGACGCAGAGACTGGAGGCCTTGGTCCTTTGCGAAGCCTGCGCAACGCAGGCGACGCCTGTGGAGTTGGTGTTGGCTGGGCCTCAAAGTCTTCTTCCTCTTGTGGGCGATCAGCCCATGAAGCATCCTGAGCAATTGGCGTCAGAGGATGACCAATGCTGATGAGTTCGCTGTGCGTTAGCACAGGCGATGATACCTGTTGGTGCTCGAGCTGAGAAAGGACTGCATCATCTTCAACATGGTCATGGTGACCAATGTCTTCAGCAGCGATGGGATCAGCTGCTGGAAAGTCTTCAGCTTCATGAGCCTCTGTGAAAGCAGGCTCATGGATTGTCAGTTCGCGTTCAACGTCAGGACGAACCATGGAAATGGGTTCAACAATCAAAGTCTCTGTGGGAGCAGCCCGTTCTTTCTTGGTCTTCCTCTTCTTCTTGGAGGGGGCAGTAGGAGAGGCTTCAGGATGTTTCCTCTTCCTGGCTTCAGCCTCAGCATTCCTCGTCTTGTTCAGCTCTGAAGCGGTTGACCGGGCTTTTTGGCTTCGAGCCAGTCATGCTAGTTGGGAAGAGAATGGGATCTGCTTCCTGCCTTGGTGCGTTGGGTTCGGCCACAATGGGCATCTTCTTCTGCTTAGCAGCCATCCTGGGATCAATGCCCGGACGCCCAAGGGCCTTGCGCTTCTCAGCCTCATTGTAGCCTTGCACACACTTGTCAGCCAGGCTCTTCATGCGCTCCCGAGAACCCTGAGCTTCTGCGCGTTTCTTGAGAAAGGCTTCTTTCAGCTCGTGCAGCATGATCTTGAAGTTTTTCACCTCTTGCACGCTGAGCTTGGCCATATGCTTCTTGAACTGAGCCTTTTCATAGTCAATCTTTTGCTTCAGTTCGACGATGCGCTGAGCGAGAGCTAGCTCTGAAGCAATGGCGCCATGGAAGGCGACACTGAGGCCAATGGGTAGTTGCAGATCTTCAAAGCTAATGTTTGGCGTGTCAAACCACTCATCAATGAAGTTGTGGATGATTGTCACGTCAAAGAGAGGCAGATCATTGAAGATTTCTGCTTCTTCTTTGCTCTTGATGAGTTGCTCAAGAGCGTCATCTGCAAGATCTTCATCAGTGGACAGATCAATGGCATCGTTGCACAGAATGGCAGCAGCTGTTAGCTCTTGGCCGGTGTGTGGGAGAGGCATCTTGACCTTCTAGGGCTTGGAGATGCGTGACAAATCTTCAGACTACACACTGTCTTCAGGAGGTGCAGTTGCGAGTGGCTTCGCCCGTGAGATTTTTGGTGCAGAGGCCGGCTTTGAAGCTTTTGGCTGCTTCAACTTCTTTGGCTTCGGCGTTGCAGGCGCTTCATCTGATTCAGCATCATCTGCAGGCTCATTCACGGCTGTCCCTTGAATCATGATGTGAGTGATGAGACCTTCAAGGTTGTAGAAGGGCCCAAGAAGATTGGGTTCAGCTTCGCGAGTTCCATCGGCACGGGGAGCAGAGGGACCAGGGTTGAAATCTAATCCCAAAGACTTCTTGTTCTGCTTCGCTGAGTTCTGGACAAACTGGAAGTTGCGCTTAAACAGATTGTCGTCACGACACCATAGCAGGGACGATGGGTCAGCATCCGCAGGCTGTGGTCCACGGACCATGCAGGGATAGAAGCCTTGTTCAATGGCTTCATCTCTGGTCCTGGGTTGAAGATTTTTGTAGAGGATGTCTCCCCATGGTCGCTTGATGGCATTCTTTCATATTCCTTGGTCACAAATCTGTACTTGAACCACTGTTCTGCCCAATAGCGTCGAATCCATTGGATTCGTGTCTTGCGCTGATTGTAATCCTCTTCAGGATCTGTCTTGTACAGCTCTGAGAGGTCATCGGGCAGATCTCTTGATGTTTCTCCTCGACGCTTTCTGCCACCCTTCCTTGCTGATTTCTCTGAAGCCATGAACTTTAAACTGAAAGGCTTCAATACGTTCAAAGGCTTCAAAGGTTTTCGCTTGCTGGACAAACAGGAACTGGCTTCGGGAGAATTTATGTGATGATGTAAGAATTCTGCAAATGAATGCAGACTATGAGAACCAAGGGATTCTCCCACGGACATGTACCTGTGACAGCATTAAGGTGCGAGGGAAGGGGAAGAGGTCATATGCATTCTCAGAAGATTTTGAAGATAAATCAGTTTAGAAGACATTGACCTCATCGTGCGAAGATTCACTCATAGATAAGGAGTTGGTTCCAGATTTGTACGAATCCACGGATCAGTACAAGTGAGGAATCTAACTACTTTGTGAAGCATAAGTGAATATACTAGGCATGTTATGAAATGCAGTATGAAGGAGATCCAACTTGTGTGAATAGAAACTGCTTGTGGTAGAGAGTGATAAAGCTATAGGATCAAAGGGGCTGTAAAAAGGAAGTTTTATTTACCACACGAAGAACTGCTAGACGGAGTGGAAGAGGAGGCCGAGAAGTTCGATCGTCCATGCCCTAACTTGGCGACGGAGGACACCTACGGCGACGGCGGAGAAGATGGTGTCCGCGGTCAGCGTGAAGACGGCGTCGGAGAGGTTGCGGCAGCGAAGCGCTTCGTCGCCGGCATCGTCGAGGGCTAGCGGTGGCGCTAGGGTTCGTGCGAGAGTGGAAGAAGAGATAATGACTGCTGTGAGGTGTGTATTTATAGGTACAGGGGCGGCACTGCGTTATTACACAGGTGCCCCTGACGATTCACATCTGAGGAACACGTGGCCATCATGCAGCATATCGGGGGTTGTTCCACGTCCCACACACGCCTGGATTGTCGGGTGGTCGTTCCCACTTCTCCGGGTTTCAGGTGGAGGAATGAGCATTGAAAACGGACTTAATGGTTGTCTCTGTATCTTCTGCTGACAAGGACGCAGAGAAGACATTAGACAGTTTCAATAGAATGCTATGATTTGGAGAGATAGAGTTTGAGATAGAAAGCATAGAGAGGTTAGGGTCCGATCACATTCACTTAGTTCAAAAGATTCAACAAGAAGACATAACTATAAGTGAATGCTGTAGAGGACAGAACACTAGTATATATATATATATTCAACATAGTGAAGATAATCATGAAGACATGTTGAGATTGAAGACAAACCAAATGTGAAGACATGGAAAATGTAACGCCATGAGTAAAACACTTCAAACAGAACCTTTGGTGGTGGCGTTACCCACCGTATAGGAAGTATTAGACTCAGACACGGCGCACAATTATCGTGGCGCTCCGAAGTCAAATTCCACATTAATGTATTCACACTTAGAATGTATGTCTTCATTGATTGAAGATATACTTTACTTCATGTGTTGCACATCTAAGTCATCAATATGCATAAGTGTTAGGATGTGTGCCTGATCACATGACATTTGAGGATTCCAGGATATTTAGCTCACACCGTAACTTGCAAAATCTCTTCTCATCCAAGGGCTTGGTGAAGATATCTGCCAATTGCTCTTCAGTGTTGACGTGTATGATATCAATATCTTCCTTCACAACATGATCTCTGAAAAAGTGATGACGAATTTCAATGTGCTTTGTCTTCGAGTGCTGAACTGGGTTGTTGGCAATCTTGATGGCGCTTTCGTTGTCGCAGTAGAGTGGCACTTGCTTCAGATGAATGCCATAGTCCTTGAGTGTTTGCTTCATCCACAGAAGCTGAGCGCAGCAAGATCCAGCAGCAATGTATTCAGATTCAGCAGTGGAGAGAGATACACAGTTCTGCTTCTTTGAAGACCAACATACAAGTGATCGTCCCAGAAAGTGACATGTGCCTGATGTAGACTTGCGATCCACTTTGTCACCAGCATAATCAGCATCCAAGAATCCAACCAGATCAAACTCTGAGCCCTTTGGATACCATAATCCTAGAGTTGGGGTGTGAGCCAAATATCGAAGAATTCGCTTCACAGCTAAGTGATGCGACTCCTTTGGTGCCGCTTGAAATCGAGCACACATGCAAACACTAAGCATAATATCTGGCCTAGATGCACATAGATAAAGCAAAGAACCAATCATGGAGTGGTATACCTTTTGGTCAAACTCTTTACCATTGTCGTCAGGACCCAGATGATGCTTGGGTGGCATTGGCGTCGTGAAGCCTTTGCAGTCTTGCATACCGAACTTCTTCAGGCAATCTTTGAGATACTTCTCTTGAGATATGAAGATGCCGTTGCGTTGCTGTCGTATTTGAAGACCGAGGAAGAACTTCAGCTCTCCCATCATGGACATCTGATATTGCTCTTGCATCATATATCCAAACTCTTCACTGTACTTCTGATTGGTGCAGCCAAAGATAATGCCATCCACATATATTTGGCACACAAACAGTTCACCATCATATGTCTTCGTGAAGAGAGTGGGGTCTAGGGAACCAGGTATGAAGCCTTTGCTCTTCAGGAAGTATTTGAGTGTGTCATACCAGGCCCGAGGGGCTTGTTTGAGGCCATACAGTGCCTTGTTGAGCTTGTATACCATGTCAGGATGTTTTGGATCTTCAAAGCCAGGCGGTTGTGCAACATACACTTCTTCTTCAATCTTGCCATTGAGAAAGGCGCTCTTCACATCCATTTGATATAGAAGTATGTTGTGATGATTTGCATAGGCCAGCAGTATGCATATGGCTTCAAGTCTAGCCACAGGAGAAAATGTTTCATCGAAGTCAATGCCTTCCACTTGAGTATATCCTTGAGCAACGAGAGGAGCTTTGTTTCTGATAACTTGACCATGCTCATCTTGCTTGTTGCGGTATATCCATTTGGTGCCTATTATGTTGTGTTTCCGAGGATCAGGACGCTTAACCAGTTCCCATACATTATTCAGTTCAAACTATTGAAGCTCTTCTTGCATAGCTTGAATCCATTCAGGTTCCATGAAGGCTTCTTCAACTTTCTTGGGTTCTGTTATTGAGACGAATGCGAAGTGCCCACAGAAATTTGCTAGCTGAGTTGCCCTTGAACGAGTGAGCGGACCGGGTGCATTGATGCTATCAATTATTCTCTCAATCTGCACTTCATTGGCAACACGAGGATGTACAGGGCGAAGGTTTTGCTCTTGCTGATCATTGTCATTGTTAGTGGGATTGTCTTCAGGCTGAGCATTGTCTTCAGGTTGATCAGGTGCGTAGATGATAAGTTCCTCTTTAGGTTGAGCTTCAGAGGGTATGATTTCTCCGGTTCCCATAAGCTTGATTGATTTGCTGGATGGAACTTCATCTAGCACATTTGGGAGGTGCTCTCTTTGTGAACCGTTAGTCTCATCAAACCACACATCCATAGTTTCAACCACTTTATAATGAAAGAGATTGACGACTCTGTAGGAGTGCGAATCCTTTCCATATCCAAGCATAAAACCCTCATGTGCTTTTGGTGCAAATTTTGAAGTGTGAAGTGGATCCTTGATCCAGCACCTGGCGCCAAATACTCTGAAGTAACTGACATTTGGCTTCTTGCCAGTAAGGAGCTCATAAGATGTCTTGTTCAGAAGCTTGTGAAGATAAACACGATTGATTGTATGGCATGTAGTATCAATGGCTTCAGGCCAGAATTTTCTTGGAGTCTTGTATTCATCAAGCATTGTTCGGGCCATCTCAATGAGTGTTCTGTTCTTGCGTTCGACGACACCATTCTGCTGTGGCGTGTACGGGGCTGAGAATTCATGTTTGATGCCCAAGGTATCAAGATATGTATCAAGGCCAGTGTTCTTGAATTCAATGCCATTGTCACTTCTGATGTGCTTTATCTTGGCGCCATAGTTGTTCATTGCTCGATTGGCGAAGCGTCTGAAGACATCCTACACTTCAGTCTTGTAGAGGATTATGTGCACCCAAGTATATCTAGAATAATCATCAACAATGACAAAGCCATAGAGACAAGCAGTAGTAGTAAGAGTTGAGTAATGAGTGGGACCGAAAAGATCCATGTGGAGCAGTTCGAAGGGTCGAGTGGTTGTCATGATTGTCTTCGAGGGATGTTTGGCCCTCGCCATCTTTCCTGGTTCACAGGCACCGCATAAGTGATCTTTCCTGAACTTGACGCCCTCGATGCCTATGACATGCTTCTTCTTTGCAAGGGTGTGGAGGTTCCTCATGCCAGCATGCCCTAGCCTCCGATGCTAGAGCCAGCATTCTGAAGCTTTTGCTAGAAGACATACGGCAAGCTGTGGTCCTGCCGAGAAATCTACTACGTACAAATCATCTTTCTGATACCCTTCAAACACTAGAGACTTGTCAGATTCCATTAGTACAAGGCAGCGATATTTTCCAAATATTACGATCATGTTCAAATCGCAAAGCATTGAGACAGACATTAAGTTGAAGCCAAGGGATTCAACAAGCATGACTTTATCCATGTGTTGATCCTTTGAGATTGCAACTCTACCTAGGCCCAATACCTTACTTTTACCAGTGCCAGCAAATGTGATGTGACTCTTCTCAGATTGACGTAAGGTTGAGTCCATAAGAAGGCTTCTTTTGCCAGTCATGTGATTGGTACACCCACTATCAATAATCCATTCTGAAGACGCTGGTGTCATACCCTACAGTGCAGTTAGGGGGATAGGCTTCACGAAGAGAATTGTGAAGCAAAAACATTTGACGAACCAGTGGGTTATGAAAGCTTAGATCCAGATTAGGACTAATAGAGAGAGTAGCAAGCGATTCAGGAACGAAGTACATAGTAAGACCATTCGGGCATTTGATCTTGCGCCCTACAAGATGTTTAAGGTCCCCAGCAATAGCGTCAGACGATTTTGGTTTTCTGCTGGAGACCTTTCCCTGCAAAAGAGAGTTAAGCTTTCTTAGCCACCGACATCTTCAAGGGTGGCTTAGAAGCAATAAGTCTAAGTGCAGCGTCTGAGAACTTTGGCTTTGGAGCCCTAGCAAAAAGTCTTGCAGATGGACAATAGTACTCATAAGAATAAGCAGAATAGTTCTTGTTCTTACGAACATGGCAGTTTGATGAACCGTGCTCATATTCATAGGCCTGAGTATGGTTTCCCTACAAAACATTTGCGTTAGTGCAACTCAGGTGAGTCCTCTGTCTGTATGAAGCCTTTGGACCGTATGAAGCCTGTGGTATGAGGTTTGTCTTCTTCACGTGTGGTGTCATGATGACATTCACAGGAATATTCTCCAGACACTTTTTCGGAACCCAGATCTTCTTCATAGGCAGTCCATTCCTGCAGTTAGTACCAATGTACCTGGCAAACACTTCACCATTCTGATTCTTAAACAGTTTATAGTTTGCATCAAAGGATTCATCAATGACAATGGGGTTTGCACAAGTGAAGCCAGATAGAGTGGATGGATCTGCTGAAGATTCCTTTGCAGCAACCCATGTGGTTTTGGGGTACTGCTCAGGTTTCCAGTAAGAGTCATCAGCATTCATTTTCCTTACGAACCCAACACCCTCTTTCCTCGGGTTTCGGTTCAAGATCTGCTTTTTGAGGACATCACACAGTGTCTGATGTCCTTTAAGAATTTTCTACATCCCTGTTTCAAGCAATGTCTTCAACCTAGCATTCTCATCAGCAATAGCAGTGGAATCCTCAGCAGAGGGGTTAGTTCCCACATCAACAGTTGAAGATATTGCAACAATAGCAGCAGTAGAACATTCAGCAACAGTAGTAGCATTATCACGCTCAATGCATTTAAGACATGGTGGTTCAAATCCTTCCTGAGCGGAGCTGATCTGTTCAGAGCGAAGTGACTCATTTTCCTTTTGAAGATCTTCATGAGCCGCTCTCAATTTCTCAAGATCTTGCTTCCTTTGAAGATAATCATAGGCAAGCTTTGCATGAGTTGTTGAGAGCGTTTCATGACGACTTTCAAGTTCCTCATACTTAACATGAAGATTTTTTTATGTCTTCAATTAAGGACTCAGAACGAGTCATTTCAGCGCCTAACAGATCATCGCTTTTGTCTAACAGTTTTTGAATATGTTCCATGCCTTTTTGTTGTTTAGTTACAATTTTAGCAAGTGTTTTGTAGCTGGGTTTTGAACCACAATCAGAGTCATCGTCACTAGATGTTTGATAGTGAGTAGTGCGTGTGTTTACCTTGGCACCGCGTGCCATGAAGCAGTAGGTAGGAGCGGAGTAGTCCTTGTCATTTGCATCAGTGTCGGTGATGAAGTCATTGTCTTCAGTGTTGAAGATGGACTTGGCAACGTATGCTGTAGCCAGACTTGCGACGCCAGAATCGGAGTCCTCCTCAGACTCCACCTTCGCCTCCTCAGAAGCGGACTCCTCCTCTGAATCCATTTCCTTGCCAACAAACGCACGTGCCTTGCCAGATGAGCTCTTCTTGTGTGATGAAGACTTTGAGGAAGACTTGGAAGAAGACTTTGAGTATTTCTTCTTCTTTTTGTCGTCAGAGTCATATTCCTTGCTCTTCTTCTTCTTTTTGTTCTCATTGTCCCACTGCGGACACTCAGAGATGAAGTGGCTAGGTTTCTTGCACTTGTGACATGTTTTCTTCTTGTAGTCATGAGCAGACGCTTCATCATTCCTTGAGCTTGATCGGGAAGACGTTGTGAAACCTTTCTTCTTGGTGAATTTTTGGAACTTATTCACAAGCATAGTAAGTTCTCTTCCAATGTCTTCAGGATCATCCGAACTGCTGTCAGATTCTTCTTCAGATGAGGAGACAACTTTTGCCTTCAAGGCATGAGTTCGCCCATAGTTTGGACCGTAGATATCTCTTTTCTTAGAAAGCTGAAACTCATGTGTGTTGAGCCTCTCAAGTATGTCAGACGGATCGAGTGTCTTGAAATCAGGACGTTCTTGAATCATCAGGGCTAGGGTGTCAAACGAACTGTCAGGTGATCTCAGTAGTGTCTTGACGACTTCATGCTTGGTGATCTCAATAGCGCCAAGGGCTTGAAGCTCATTCGTGATGTCAGTGAGTCGATCAAATGTGAGCTAGACATTCTCATTGTCATTTCTCTTGAAGCGGTTGAAGAGGTTGCGAAGGACACTGATTCTCTGATCTCTCTAGGTTGAGACGCCTTCGTTGACTTTGGAGAGCCAGTCCCAGACTAGCTTAGATGTTTCCAAAGCACTCACGCGGCCATATTGTCCTTTGGTCAGATGACCATAGATGATATTCTTGGCAGTAGAGTCCAGTTGAATGAACTTCTTGACATCAGCAGCAGTGACACCTTCTCTAGCCTTGGGAACGCCGTTCTTGATGACATACCATAGGTCGACGTCAATGGCTTCAAGATGCATGCACATCTTATTCTTCCAGTAGGGATATTCAGTTCCATCGAAGACGGGGCACGCAGCGGAGACTTTAATTATCCCTGCAGTCGACATAGCTAAAACTCCAGGTGGTTAAACCAAATCACACAGAACAAGGGAGTACCTTGCTCTGATACCAATTGAAAGTGCGTTATATCGACTAGAGGGGGGTGAATAGGCAATTTTTATGAAAGTCTTCAAAACGTGGAAGTTATGAAGACAAACGATAGAAATAAACCTATTACCCTGCAGCGGAAGGTAGACTACACTAGGCAAGCCATAGTCAAGTATTCAATGGAGTGAAAGCACAATGGCTAATAGCAGCAATGTAGTAAGGATCAGGTAGGAAGATATTATGAAGCCAAACAGAACACGCAGTCACTCAGTGAAGATAAAAGATAGTGCAATCAAACAATGACTTCACAAGGACCAATAGTAAGTAAAGGGAAGGAAAGGATGAAACCAGTGACACGTTGAAGACAATGATTTGTTGGACCAGTTCCAGTTGCTGTGACAACTGTACGTCTGGTTAGGGCGGCTAGGTATTTAAACCTGAGGACATACAGTCCCGGACACCCAGTCCTGAACACGCAGCTCAGGACACCCAATCCTCACCGTATTCCCCTTGAGCTAAGGTCACACAGACCTCGCCCAATCACTCTGGTAAGTCTTCAAGGTAGACTCCCAAACCTTCACAGACTTCGTTCACCGGCAATCCACAATGTCTCTTGGATGCTCAGAACGCGACGCCTAACTGGTTGGAGGATTCACAGTCCTCAAGTGTAATAAGTCTTCAGATCACACAGACAAGAAGACTTAAGTGATGCCTAATTCTCTTTGGCCCTGGGTGGTTAGGGCTTTATCCTCGCAAGGAATTCTCTCTCAAAGGCTTCGAGGTGGGTTGCTCTCAAACGACAAAATCCATACACTAACTCTGAGCAGCCAACCATTTATGGTTGTAGGGGGTGGGCTATTTATAGCCACTAGGCAACCCGACCTGATTTGTCCGAAATGACCCTGGGTCACTAAGGAACTGACACGTGTTCCAACGGTCAGATTTCAAACTCACACGACAACTTTACTTGGGCTACAAGCAAAGCTGACTTGTCCGACTCTGGACAAGATTTGCTCTCATAGTCTTCACTCGAAGACATAGGTTTTGGTTAAGCATCACTTCAGTCATTCTGACTGGTTCTCTTGGACCCCACTTAACAGTACAGTGGTTCCTATGACTCAACAAACAAGAAAAAGAACTACGAAAGATCTAAGTCGTCGAGCTCCATAGGCTTCATGCGATGTCTTCTCTTGTCATAGTCTTCAATGTGAATATCTTCATATACCACCTTTGACATCAATGTCTTCATACATTTTTAGGGGTCATCTCTGGTAGGAAAACCGAATCAATGAGGGACTTCTACCTGTGTTATCCTGCAATTCTCACAAACACATTAGTCCCTCAACTAGGTTTGTCATCAATACTCCAAAACCAACTAGGGGTGGCACTAGATGCACTTACAGTGCCCAATCAAAAGTTTCCCAAAGCGCAGGTTGCTACCCCAACTTGAAGAGGAAGCATTAAAGTCTGCGCTTCCAACATATGATGCGGCAAACCGGCCACCTCGTGGCCGGGACAAAGTGGCATAGAAGCCCGAAGTCCAGCCCGCACCCCGTCGCCAGTCAAACAAAAACAGCAAGGCACGAGGTAACATGCAGGACCTGCGAGACGTATTGGAAAACAAACCTGAACACAAAAGATCGATCTTCGGATCACGAGGGCGCGCCCCAACACATGACGATGACCGTCATGCTGGATATACCAAAAGCAAATCCGGCCAGGCCGAACACAGCAGACAAGACTCGTACGATCTGCGTCGTGACATAGCCCGGCACAGAGGCACCGCACACCCCCTATGGTTCACTGATGAAGTAATGGATCATGAATTCCCAGAAGGGTTTAAACCCATGAACATTGAATCATACGATGGTACTACTGACCCCGCAGTATGGATCGAGGATTTCTTCCTCCACATTCACATGGCCCGCGGGGATGATCTACACGCCATCAAGTATCTCCCTTTGAAACTCAAAGGACCGGCTCGACATTGGCTGAATAGATTGCCAGCAAGCTCCATCGGAAGTTGGGAGAACCTGGCAGACGCATTCCTGGATAACTTCCAGGGCACATATATGCGACCACCGGATGCTGATGATTTGAGTCACATAACACAACAGCCCGGAGAGTCAGCCAGGAAATTCTGGACCCGGTTCCTAACCAAAAAGAACCAAATTGTGGACTGTCCGGATGCCGAAGCCCTAGCGTCCTTTAAACATAACATCCGTGACGAGTGGCTCGCCCGACATCTCGGCCAAGAGAAGCCAAAGTCCATGGCAGCCCTCACGACACTCATGACCCGCTTCTGCGCGGGCGAGGATAGCTGGTTGGCTCGTAGCAACAACACAGCAAGCAACGCTGGCAAATCAGAGGCCAGAGATAGCAACGGCAAACCCCGGCGCAACAAACACAAACGCCGCAAACATGGTGAAAGCGCCGAAGACACGACAGTCAATGCCTAATTTAATATCTCTAAGTCCGGTCAGCGGACAGGGCCGCTCAAAAATGACAATTCGGATCTGTCCAGTTTGGACTGCATACTCGACCGTCCATGCCAAATTCATGGCAAACCAGGAACACCAGCCAATCATACCAACAGAGAATGTTGGGTCTTCAAACAAGCTGGCAGGTTAGGCGCCAAAAACAAAGATAAGGGGTCTCAAAGCGATGACAGCGACGAGGAGCCCAGATCACCGAATAGAGGAGGACAAAAGAAATCTCTCCAGGAAATCCAAACGATGAATATGGTAAACGTCACCCACACTCCCAACCCGGACCGGATGCACACCCTTAGGGATGTTGACCTAACGAAACCGGTCAGCCCGCAATACAAACTAGGGCCGATCATGTTCAACCAAATGGATCATCCGGTCAACACCAGTCACAGCAATCCAGCCGCACTAGTCCTTGACCCAATAATTGACGGGTTTCACCTCACATGAGTCCTTATGGACGGAGGCAGCAGTCTAAATCTGCTTTACCAAGACATAGTGCGCAAGATGGGCACCGATCATTCGATGATCAAACCCACTAAAGCCACCTTTAGAGGTACCAGGCGTGGGGGCCAGCTGTACCGGCTCCATTGCCCTCGAGGTAGTCTTCGGATCACCAGACAATTACCGCACCGAAGAGTTAATCTTCGACATCGTCCCCTTTTGCAGTGATTATCAGGCACTGCTCGGGCGAACTGCGTTCGCTCGATTCAACATGGTGCCACATTATGCCTACCGTAAACTCAAGATGCCCGGTCCGCGCGGCTTCATCACGGTTAATGGCGAGGCCAAACTCTCCCTCGGTACCATAGAGTACGCCACCGCTTTAAACAGCAGAAGCAATGGAGGGCACCTTTTAGTCAAATCTTGAGTCGACGGCCAAACCCCCGGACACATTCAAAGTAGTCCGAACTACTTCATGGTAGGATAGCCCGGTTTGTCCAAGGCTCGACTAAACATTCCGGCAAAGTCCAGAACATGCCACATATCACGGCTCAACCGCTCTCCGGCACACAAATATTTCTTACATTTCCTTTGCAGGCTCACCTTTGTGCAGACCGGAGCTGGTGACATGGTAACAGCTCGAACGCACCAGGGAATCTTTAGATATTCCTCGCGACGTCCATCCGACTACACTCCGGATCTGCACACAGCTTCTTCCTCCCTGGTCCCAGTAGGTTCCATAGTCATATTCCCCTTTTTATCACATTACCCGTACTCATACGCATCGACACATCATTCAAATACAACATGTGGATTTATATGACGCTTATTTGCTGTTATTTCTCATTGAAACTCTTTTGTTAAGTGGCATCCGTACACCGCGATATGCCTTTGCCAGGGGCTTCATTTTACCCATAATACGGCAACAAAGTCCGAACACCTTCATGGAAGTTCGGCACCCCGAACTTATAGCATTAGCACCAGCTCCGAATCATGTCTTTGGTCAAATGTTGGGTTTGCCCGGCTCCCATGTTTTGCTGCCTTATGTTCCGCTATATCGGCTAAGTCGGCACATGGAGAACTACTGCGAGTGTGTCCCGGTTCTTCCGGACGAGCACCTCAGTAGAGAAAGCCAAAAACTGACTGTCATGATACGGCGAGAGCTGGTCAGCTATTCGAGAGGTTGTAAAATCTTTAAGGATTTCTCCCGCATAATGCCATAACCAATGCAGCGTGCGATGGATCGGTTCTTCTTCCGATCAGGTGCCTATAGGGCCCCTCGTGCGGTCTTCCGAACACCAGGGGCTGTGCCTACCTTCCTAATGCTCCTATGGCTAAGTGAGAATGATAAAGCCCTATAGTCCGATTGCCTGGTTCACTGTGTTGAACACCTCCTTCAAAGGACCCAACACTGGGGTAAAGAGTGATCAGGTTTATCCCGAACACCCCCGTATTTCTTACAAGGGGGCAGAAGCCGACGACTGACCAATTCTCAGGTTTAATATATAAAACGGCCGCGCAGGAGAGTAAACTTTTATAACATGCAATAAATAATAGAAATGACCTTGTTCACACATTACAAAGGACAACATGACTATATTCATGGAAATACAATGTCCTTGGTGCATTGCTCCGCCGCAAGACAGGATCCTTTCAGGACACTTTCATAATACAATTCGGGCTTACGGTGCTCCTTTCCCTCTGGCGGTCCCTCGGTCATCAGCTCTTCAGCATCCATCTTCCCCCAGTGCACCTTTGCACGGGCAAAGGCCATTCGCGCACCTTCTATGCAGACCGACCGCTTGATGACGTCAAGTCGAGGGTAGGCACTAACAAGTCGCTTCACGAGCCCAAAGTAGCTACTCGGAATTGGCTCGGTGGGCCATAGCCGGATAATCAAATCCTTCATGGCTAGTTCGGCCGCCTTATGTAGTTCGATCAGCTATTTCAGTTGATCGGTAAAAGGCACCGGATAATTCGGTGCCAGATACTGCGACCAGAAGAGCTTATCCACAGTATTCCTCTCTTCGGCTCGGTAGAATTGGGTGGCATCCGATATGCTGCGAGGAAGTTCCGCAAATACCCCTGGAGAAATCCAAACTTAAAATTATAAAATATAATTTTCTCCTCAAATACTTGCTTTACATGGAAGAAGGCCATACCCGCCGTCATCTCCCTCGCCTCTTGGATCTACTGCAGGGCGTCTTGGGTTTCCCCACGGGCATCGCACACAGCCTGATGAGCCCTGGTGAGTTCGGATTCTTTCTCCGTTAAACTCTGCTCCAGGGTCTCGCATTTTTTCATGGCCTCTTGGAGCTCTCGCTTAGCTTCCACAACCTTGGCCTCGTGCTTCTCACGAAGAGCCTGCTCTGCGGCTGCCTTTTCCTCAGCCTCGGCAATAGCCTAGTTCAGAGCCTCTACTTCGGTCACCACCCCTGGCGCAAATCATGACACATATTCTATCATACTGAAAATTCGTTCGCACTGAACCCAAACAAGATTTGTGCATACCTTGTTGATCTTCCAACTGCCTTTTCAACAGGCCAAGCTCCGCTTCGGCCCGCTCCAGACTTTGATTCAGTCCAGAAACCTCCGCGGTATGAGCGGCAGTAGCCACTACAGACACGTGCTTACAAAAGAAGAGAGATAGATGTCATCAAATGAGTCTTCCTGCGAAAAATATATTTGATCCTCTGTCCGGTTCTTTCGTTCACCGGACAGTGTATCAGGGGCTACTATCCATACTATGACACTCTTCGAAACCGTATAAAACATACCTCAAAACCACTTATAAGGTCGATACAGGCTTCATTCAATCCATTTTCAGCGGACTGAATCTTCTCAATCACCGCACCCATAAGGGAACGGTGTTCATCGAGGATGGAGGCGCTCTTCAGCACCGCCAATAAAGCACCCGGCACCTCTGGTTGGACAGAGGTCGCCGGTGGAACAAGGATGCCCTCTCCAGCCGAGGAAGGCCGCCTGCTTGATTCCAGACCCGTATTGGTCTCTGAAACTGTGTCCGACTGGGGGCCGAATTCAAGATGGTCCCTGCCGTCGACTCCTGCGGGGATCTTCTCCCCCATGTCTCCGGCCCATGAAGTTTGACCTCCAGGCGCCGCCTTCATGATTTTCTCCGCCCCTCCTTGGACGGAGTCCCTCTGGGACGAAGCCTCGGTGTTGATCACATGTATGTGGGGAGGGGCCTTCAGAGGCGTCCCGCTCTCCATAGCATCCGAGCTCAGCAAATCCTCGGATGAGGATTGCTCGGAACGGGACCCCGTGGGACTACAAAAAATATGGCTCAGGTTAAAATATTATGCCATGATGGGTCCGGACACATGAACGTGTTCGGATTTTATATACTTACGAGTTCACTAAGGGCTGGTCCCTAGGATCCCACGCCGGGCTGCTATCAGCGACGGCAGTGGACTCTTCCGGAAGAAGAGTTCTTCCCTTTTAGGCGACTCGGCCTCCAAGTGTACGGAGGCCGTCCTCTTATTTCTTTCCCCTGCTAGGGATTCGTCTTCCTCCTCCTCATCCTCTTCGGAGGCGGGTCAGGCACGGTGACGAAGTCCGCCCCGGGTCTTTTTGGCCTCCTTTTCGGTCTTCTTTTCCGGCACCTTGTAAGGCGCCGGGTCCAACATCTTCGTCAGAAGTGGGCCGGCTGGTTCTTCGGGCAGCGGGGCCGGACATTGGATCCATCCCGCCTTCTTCGTCCAGCCCTAGGAGAGTTGTGTAAAACACATTAAGCATTTCCCTTGAGTTATGCAAATAAAACGTACGGTAACTTACCGACCTTGCAGGGAGGGACAGTTGGTACCCGCGGTCCTCGGCCGAGTCCTACCATGATTTGTCGGGCTTAAAAAGCACCTTCCAGATGTCTTCGTGCGAGGAGCCAATGAGCTCTCACAGGGTATGGTGCTTGGCCAGATCGAATTCCCATAAATTGCAAGTCCGGTGTTGACAAGGTAGGATCCGACGGACTAACATCACCTGGACTACATTGAAAAGTTCGATATTCTTGTCTTCCATACCCTTGACACGCGTCTGGAGCGCCAACAGTTCATTGGACGAAGACCAGTCCATGCCCTTCTTGAGCCAGGACGTGAGCCGCAAAGGGGCTCCGGATCGGAACTCGGGAGCAGCGGCCCACTTCACGCCGCGCGGCTCAGTAATGTAAAACCACTCCTATTGCCACTCCCTGACGAAATCATTGAAGGTACCTATTGGCCATGTGACATTGGGCATCTTGCTCACCATAGCGCCCCCGCACTCAGCGTGCCCACCGCCCACTACCTTGGGCTTCACATTAAAGATCTTCAGCCATAAGCCGAAGTGTGGTGGAATGTGGAGAAAAGTCTCCCACACGACAATGAATGTCGAGATGTTGAGGAAGGAATTGGGGGATAGATCATGAAAACCGATCCCATAATAATACATGATGCCGTGAACAAATGGGTGGAGGGGAAACCCTAGCCCACGGATAAAATGAGGGAGGAATACGACCCTTTCGTGGGGTTACGGGGTAGGGACGATCTGTCCCGCTGTCGGGAGACGGTGGCCGATTTTCTGGGCTAGATACCCGGCCTCCCGAAGTTTCTTGATGTCCTTCTTCCGGACGGTAGAGGCCATCCACTTGCCTCCCGCTTTGGACATATTTGGAGTGGTTCTTCGGAGAAAATGCAAACTTGGGCGCTGGAGCTCGAGTACACGAGAATGGATGGGCAGGAGAGAAGAAGGCGTGGGTAAAAAGGTGGAACCCTTACCCCTTTATAAGGGTGGAAGAAACTATGCGCCTCCCCACCTGCCTGGTAAATTCGCTTATTCCCCAAGCGGCGTGGTTGGGTTACCCACACCCGTATTGATGAGAATCCCGTGATAAGGGGACACGATCTCTGCTTCGACAAGACATGCCAATAAAACCGCCTCGCAACACGTGCAGTGGCGGGCAGGGAAAAACGGTTCGAATAATGACCGAGGCCATGGCGTGATGTCACATTATGAAAAGTTGTCAGCAAATTAGATTTGTGGAAATATTATACTCTCTACGGTGGTATGTGGAATCTGTTTTGCAGAGCCGGACACTATCCTTGTGTTCAAAATCTTCTATGGAATATTCGGAGGAGGAACCCGCCTTGCAATGCCGAAGACAATTTGCGTGCCGGACTCGTCGTCATTGAACCTGGTTTAGGGGCTACTGAGGGAGTCCTGGATTAGGGGGTCCTCGGACAGCCGGACTATATACTTTGGCCGGACTGTTGGACTATGAAGATACAAGATTGAAGACTTCGTCCCATGTCCGGATGGGACTCTCCTTTGCGTGGAAGGCAAGCTTGGCAATTTGGATATGTAGATCTCCTCCCTTGTAACTGATACGTCTCCAACGTATCTATAATTTTTGATTGCCCCATGCTATATTATCTACTATTTTAGACATTATTGGGCTTTATTTTCCACTTTTATATTATTTTTGGGACTAACCTATTAACCGGAGGCTCATCCCAGAATTGCTATTTTTTGCCTGTTTTAGGGTTTCGAAGAAAAGGAATATCAAACGGAGTCCAAACGGAATGAAACCTTCGGAAACGTGATTTTCTCATCATATAAGATCCAGGAGACTTGGACCCTCTGTCAAGAAAGCCACGAGGTGGTCACGAGGGTAGGGGCGCCCCCCTAGGGTGCCCCCTGCCTCATGGGCCCCTCAAAGCTCCACCGACATACTTCTTCCTCCTATATATATCCACGTACCCCGAAACGATTGGGGACGGAGCCAAAAACCTAATTCCACCACCGCAACTTTCTGCATCCACGAGATCCCATCTTGGGGCCTGTTTCGGAGCTCCACCGGAGGAGCATCGATCACGGAGGGCTTCTACATCATCATCCAAGCCCTCCGATGAAGTGTGAGTAGTTTACTTCAGACCTACGGGTCCATAGCTTGTAGCTAGATGGCTTCTTATTTCTTTTTGGATCTCAATACAATGTTCTCCCCTCTCTTGTGAAGACCTATTCGATGTAATCTTCTTTTTGCGGTGTGTTTGTTGAGACCGATGAATTGTGGGTTTATGATCCAATCTATCTATGAATAATATTTGAATCTTCTCTGAATTCTTTTATGTATGATTGGTTATCTTTGCAAGTCTCTTAGAATTATTAGTTTGGTTTGGCCTACTAGATTGGTTGTTCTTGCCATGGGAGAAGTGCTTAGCTTTGGGTTCAATCTTGCGGTGTCCTTTCCCAGTGACAGAAGGGGCAGCAAGGCACGTATTTGTATTGTTGCCATCGAGGATAACAAGATGGGTTTTTATCATATTGCATGAAATTATCCCTCTACACCATGTCATCTTGCTTAAGGCGTTACTCTGTTTTTAACTTAATACTCTAGATGCATGCTGGATAGCGGTCGATGAGTGGAGTAATAGTAGTAGATGCAGAATCGTTTCGGTCTACTTGTCTCGGACGTGATGCCTATATACATGATCATACCTAGATATTCTCATAACTATGCTCAATTCTGTCAATTGCTCAACAGTAATTTGTTCACCCACCGTAGAATACTTATGCTCTTGAGGGAAGCCACTAGTGAAACCTATGGCCCCCGGGTCTCTTTCTCATCATATCAATCTCCATCACTTTATTATTGCTTTGGTTTTACTTTATTTACTTTGCATCTTTATACCAAAAATACCAAAAATATTATTTATCATCTGTATCAGATCTCACTTTCGTAAGTGACCGTGAAGGGATTGACAACCCCTAAGCGCGTTGGTTGTGTTGAGCTATTGTTTTTGTGTAGGTATGAGGGACTCGAGCGTAGCCTCCTACTGGATTGATACCTTGGTTCTCAAAAACTGAGGGAAATACTTACGCTACTTTGCTGCATCATCCCTTCCTCTTTGGGGAAATCCAACGCAATGCTCAAGAGGTAGCATAACCGGCTCTGTGTAACTCTAGCTCCCTCCGGTGTCTATATAAATCGGAGGGTTTAGTCCGTAGGAAGAAAAAAATCATACCATAGGCTAGCTTCTAGGGTTTAGCCTCTCTGATCTCGTGGTAGATCAACTCTTGTAATACTCATATCATCAAGATCAATCAAGCAGGAAGTAGGGTATTACCTCCATTGAGAGGGCCCGAACCTGGGTAAACATTGTGTCCCCCGCCGCCTGTTACCATCCGCCTTAGACACACAGTTCGCGACCCCCTACCCGAGATCCTCCGGTTTTGACACCGACAACGGCTCCATGAGGATGGCACGAGATACTCCTAGCCTATCTCGCGCCTTGATGATGCTTCTAGCATCATTGAAAGGCGTGTGGAGGTTTGTCTTCTTCGGAATTCACATGATTCGGTCGACGTTTGTCTTCTTTTGACTATGTTCGTATGTCCGCATGTTGGATCCAATTTATGCTTCTCTTTATGTGGTGGTTGTTGTTCTGGTGCACTGGTCCTCTGGGGGCTTAGCACGACTAATTCCCGATTTCCTACTACAACAAAATTTGCCCGGCTCGGGTGATGGAGGGGCGATGACGGCGGCGCACCTTCGGCTCGCTTTAGTGCTTGTAGTCGTCGCTAGATGATGTATAGACCTGGATGTATTTTTTACTTCTGGTGTTTGTACTACCTTGATAGTTGATGGATAGATCGGAAGTTTTTCCCAAAGAAAAAGAAAATAGGACAAAATGATTACCACTTTTTAATGTATAATTAATTGAGAAGAATAAGGGGAACAATGCACTGGCAGCCTGTACATGTGTGTGAGCTTTCCTCTGGTGTGATGACGGGCTCAGACTCTAGACCCCAACAGCCAATGGCACATCGGCGGTCGATTCTGGGACCTAGCGGAGGGCGTCGGAGAGGATGAGGACGAGGAGGACGAGTCCCCGGTTGTAGTCTCGCCAGAGGTTGCATTGCCAACGCCATCGGATGAGATCTGTGAAGCTTTTAAGGTGGGGTATTCGAAGGAAGACACCGCTAGATTGGTCGATGCAGTGATTGTTGGGTTCTACAGTAGGATGCATCGACTGCAAATTAAAATTTCCTATGCGCAGAACAACCAATAACATGCTACGGGAGATGGATCACAGATCGTTACCACTAGACGCGCAGTGCCATGCAGTAGAAGAAGAGTTGGGGCAGCGCGTCTGCATGGATCGTCTCCTCGTCAGATCTTCCTCGAACAGCCGGTCGTCGGTTCCCACGTATAGGTTCGCTGGAGCGGCGCAAGTGCACCGCCTCTAACGGTATCCGCGTGTGCAGGAGGAGCGTCGTGCGGCGGACTGCTAGGTCCGATGACACAACCGGCGGCGAGTGGAGGTGTCTATTCGCAACACATATATGCAAACCCTAGTGACAACGCCAAAGCGATCAGCCGCATGAGTGTGCCGCACCCCCACTTTATATAGGCGTCCGTCGCGGGCTCAACACTTGGAACTCGCACAGACCCTAACGCCCATAAGTCTACTCAGCCAGAATCCGAACACAGCTCGGATCACATCCGACCAGTGTCCTCGGATCCGACCTCGTGGGTTCCTTCCCTTAAGCACGTGACCCCTTAGGTTCAAGCCGGCTTGGTCGCAGTTCGGATCACCTCCGAACTGCACGGTTGGTAGTGGCCCCTAGCAAGGCATGCCGAACACCAAGCAGACTATGAAGCTGGTTAGGCGAACCTGTACATCATACTTCCATTCCTTTTGCCACACGATATATGTTGTCGGGCTCAAGGCGAGTCTATCATCCTTGTATTAGCCCAACCTCTTTCTCATTCCAGTGATGCCGACCATTGTAGCGACCAGACCTCAAACGGTCCAATCTCTGTGCTCAGGTGTCATCCCTGGATCAGTAATGCTGACACCACACAATACTTGAAGGATTTATAACAGAGTAGCAATCACACACTTGTTACATCGAGTGTCTCAATAGAGATCTTATTACAATAAATATGGCTTAAGGCCATCTAATAACGATAACAGCGGAAGGCTTGGAAGATAAGTGAGTCCATCAACTCCAACGGCATCACTGAGTATAGAACCACGACCTACAACTCCTTAATCATCATCTGAAAAGTCTGCAACATTAACGTTGCAGCCCAAAAATGGGTCAGCACATGGAATATGCTGGCAATGTAACACATAGAGAGTAATGGAATGAAACAGCTATACTATATGCATATTTGGCTGGTGGAAAGCTCTATGGTTACAATTTTGCGTAAAGCCAATTTTCCCTACTGCAAAGGAATAAATTTATTTAACTCTTATGGTGGTTGTTAAACATTTAGAATGGTTGACAGAAACCTCAGTCCCAATTAAGTAACATCATTACCAAATCCGTCAAATTAAATTTTATAGTAACATGTTGAGATTCACATGATAATCTAGGTACTAGATACTCAAGACGTCCATAACCGGGGACACGGCTAATCATGATTAGTTTATACACTCTGCAGAGGTTTGCGCACTTTTCCCCACAAGACTCGATCGCCTCCATTTGGTTTCTCGCACTTCACGGTGTTTGAGAAACGGATGACCGAGACATAATCTTTTAGAAGCACTAGCACCTTACGATGGGTAGACCGTACCACCTACATCCCCTACATCTGCTAGTCTACCACTGTAAGAGTTCGCATGACTTAGTCAACTATGCTAGAGCCCATAATAGCTTGTGGCTGCACACGGAAGTTTCTAGCATGAAAAATCTCATGATCCCTTTGAGCCTGGGTGGCGGTCCAAAAGAAAACAGGCAATCCTGGAATACCCAGGTACCTCAATCCACCCAGATGTGTATTTAAGTTGCCACCTTAGATAAACCATTGATTTAAAAATCTCACATCTGTCATGGATATCACTCACCCAATCCACGTCTACCAGCATAGCATAGCAATAATAAGCAAACTTAGAAGTAACTCCCAAAGGTTTGATAGTAAACATGTAATAGGTACTACCTCAACTACTTTCCAAACCCACAATTTAATTAGATCCTAATCATGCAATGTGTAAGGGTTGATCTAATGCAATAAAACTGGGTACTAGAAGGTATGATCAAAGTGTTACTTTCCTTGCTGATGATCCGGGAAACCTAGTGATTCGATGTAACAAGCGGCGCACTCCGGGTACTCTATCGCAAACAAACAAGCATACAATAAGTACTCAACTAATGCACAGGTAAAACTCAAATAAGAGATCTAACCAGAAAGTTCATCTTAAGAACTTCGGTTGGCAAAAGGAATCAAATCGAACGAAGCAACGAAAGACAAACGACAAAAGAAATAGGCTTCGTTTACTATTCTGGATCTAAGGCAATTTTTACAGAGGCAAAAACTTGTTGAAGTTGGTTAAACGGAAAGAGGGTTTCGAGACGAAACTCCAGGCGCTTGAATCGCCTGATTCCGATAAACGAGCGAAAAGTTATACTAAAACGAAAATCGGATCAGAAGTCGCGATGAGAAAAATCGCGGATTTAATCCGAGAAAAAGAAAAACGACGAATAGTTTAACGAACGAATGTTTGTTAACTGGATCTAAACGACGAACACATTCGTTAAAACGAACGAACGAGCGAACGCTCGCTAAATAGAAAAAACCGAAAAAAACCATTCTAATAAAAAACAGACCCAAAATAAACCGCGGCTTTTTAAAAAAACCGGGCGGTTTTCAAAAGAAAACCACCGGCGACGGCAGCTACGTCGGGCGGCGTGTCCGGCGAGCGGGCGGGGCGGCGGCGGCGGCGAGGCGGCGACGCGGGCGGCGGCGGTGCGGGCAGCGGCGGTGGATCAGGCGCTAGGGTTTCGGCCCGGGTGGGCTGGCTCGGGCCCCGGGCAGCGGCTTATAAGGGCTGCCCTGGGCGGAGTCCCGCTCGGGTACGGCCCGGAGTCGGTTTGCGTTTTTTTAAATAATAACACGCAGAAAAACAAATAAAAGAAATACTAAACAGACTCCAAAAATCCCGAAATAAATTTTCCCCGACTTCTAAAATCAAGCCACACAGGATGAACATTTATTTGGGGCCTAAATGCAATTTTGAAAAATGCGCATTTTTTCTAAATTCAAATAAAATAGCAAATAAAACCAAATAGAATCTTATTTGATTTTTTTAAATCCTCAATATTTCTTTATTTTGGGAAAGTCATTTTATTCCCTCTCTCATATTGTTGTAATAGAAATTATTGAAGATAAAATAAATAAAATCAAATGATCCTATTTTCAAAATTTGAGACAACTCAAATATGAAAATAACGAAATCCCCAACTCTCTCCGAGGGTCCTTGAGTTGCGAAAAATTTCTAGGATCAACCAAAATGCAATAAATATGATATGCAATGATGATCTAGTGTATAACATTCCAAATTGAAAATTTGGGATGTTACAAACCTACCCCCCTTAAGATGAATCTCGCCCTCGAGATTCGGCTTGGCTAGAAAACAGGTGAGGGTGGTCCTTCAGCAAATCTTCCTCTCATTCCCAGGTGGCTTCATCCTCCGTGTGGTGGCTCCACTGAACCTTGCAAAACTTGATAACCTTGCTGCGGGTGACTCGACTGGCATACTCTAGAATCTTAACTGGTTTCTCCTCATAGGTCAAATCACTGTCCAACTGAATTGCTTCCAGTGGTACCGTATCTCTCAGCGGTATGTCAGCCATCTCCGCGTGGCACTTCTTCAACTGGGATACATGAAACACATCGTGAACTCCTAATAGTCCTTCGGGTAATTCCACCTTGTAGGCTACTTCTCCCATACGTTCCAGCACTTTGTATGGGCCTACAAAATGTGGCGCTAGTTTTCCCTTAACTCCAAAGTGCTTAACTCCTCGAAGTGGTGATACTCGAAGATAGACTCGGTCTCCGACTTCGTAAACTGTCTCCTTGCGTTTAGAATCTGCATAACTCTTCTGCCTGGATTGAGCTACCTTTAGCCTGTCGCGAATTAATTTCACTTTCTGTTCAGATTCCTTTATCAGATCCGGTCCAAACAACTGGCGATCTCCAACTTCATCCCAGGACAGTGGGGTCCTGCACCTTCTTCCGTACAAGGCTTCGAAAGGGGCCATCTTCAAACTGGATTGATAGCTGTTGTTGTAAGAGAATTCTGCATACGGCAAATTCTTGTTCCAACTAGATCCGTAATCTAGCGCACAAGCTCTTAGCATATCCTCCAAGATCTGGTTGACTCTCTTAGTCTGTCCATCTGTCTACGGGTGGAAAGCTGTGCTAAACTCTAGTCTGGTTCCCAAAGTCTCATGCAACTGATTCCAGAACTTTGAAGTAAACTGGGTCCTCTATCCGATACAATGCTCCTTGGAACTCCATGCAGACATACGATCCTGGTCATGTATATCTTTTCCAACTTTGCACTGGTATAGGTAGTCTTCACTCGAATGAAATGAGCTACCTTTGTCAAACGATCGACTACAACCCATATCGAGTCATAGCCTGAACGTGTTCTGGGCAATCCTGTAATAAAATCCATGCCTAGCTTATCCCACTTCCATTCGGGTATCGGCAATGGTTGTAGCAATCCTGCTGGCTTCTGATGCTCTGCCTTCACTCTCTGACATACATCACAAACTGCTACGTACTCCGCAATATCCTTCTTCATTCTGGTCCACCAAAAAATATCCTTCAAATCCAAATAAATTTTGGTATTTCCTGGGTGAATCGAATATGGTGAATCATGGGCCTCTTGCAGAATTAGCTTTCTAATCTCCGGATCATTTGGTACATAGACACGGTCTTCAAACCATAAGGTATCGTGCTCATCCTCATGAAATCCCTTAGCTTTTCCTTTGCTAATTTTCTCCTTAATAGAAGCAATCTCCTTGTCAGTCCTTTGGGCTTCTCTGATTTTATCCATCAATGTAGACTGAATCTCCAATGCTGCTACATAGCCTCTCGGGACTATTTCTAAACATAACTCTCGAAGATTTTCGGCTAACTCCCTTGGTAATTCTCCCGTCATTAGGGTGTTGACATGGCTCTTACATCTTAATGCGTCAGCTACTACGTTAGCCTTTCCAGGGTGATAATGCAATTTCATATCATAATCCTTGATGAGCTCCAACCATCTCCTTTGTCTGAGGTTCAACTCCTTCTGTGTGAAAATATACTTCAAACTCTTATGATCCGTGTACACCTCGCAATGGTTTCCAATCAGAAAATGTCTCCAAGTCTTCAGTGCATGCACTACGGCTGCTAACTCCAAATCATGCATAGCATAATTCAACTCATGAGGCTTCAGCTGTCGTGAGGTATATGAAACAACTCTCCCTTCCTGCATAAGCATTGCTCCAAGTCCTTGACGTGAAGCGTCGCAATACACCTCATAATCCTTGGTCTGGTTTGGCAAAATCAACACTGGTGAAGTAACCAAATGTTTCTTCAACTCCTGAAAACTAGCCTCACATTCCTCTGTCCATATGAACTTGGTATCCTTCTTCAACAACTCAGTCATAGGCTTCGCAATCTTTGAGAAATTCTCAATAAACCTCCGGTAGTATCCTGCGAGTCCAAGAAAACTCCGGATCTCTCCCACTGTGGTTGGTGCTTCCCACTTGGTCACGGTATCAACTTTAGTGGGATCTACTGCTATACCTTCTCCGGATATAACGTGTCCGAGAAATCCAACTTCCTTCAACCAAAACTCACATTTGCTAAACTTGGCATATAGTTGATGTTCCCTGAGCTTTCCAAGAACCAAACGCAAATGTTCCTTATGGTCCTCTTCATTCTTTGAGTAAACCAGGATATCATCAATGAACACTACAACGAACTTATCCAAGAACTCCATAAACACCTTGTTCATCATGTTCATAAAATATGTAGGTGCGTTAGTCAAACCAAATGACATAACGGTATACTCGTACATCCCATACCTGGTGGTAAAAGCCGTCTTGGGTATATCCTGTTCCCGAATCTTCAACTGGTGGTATCCTGATCGCAGATCGATCTTGGAAAATACCTTAGCTCCTTGCAATCGGTCAAACAGATCATTGATCATCGGTAGTGGGTACTTGTTCTTGATGGTTACTTCATTCAATCCTCGATAATCGACAACCATCCTTAACGATCCATCCTTCTTCTCCACTAGAAGTACTGGCGATCCCCAAGGTGAAGAACTTGGGTGAATATATCCTTTATCCAGTAACTCCTTAATTTGCTTCTTAATTTCCACCAAATCCTTTGTAGGCATCCTATATGGTCTCTTTGATATTGGCCCTGTGCCTGGCAATAGCTCAATCAAAAACTCAATATTTCTATCCGGCGGCATGCCTGGCAACTCTTCTGGAAATACTTCGGGGAAATCCTTCACTACTGGTACTTCCTCCTGCACAACTCCGGTTAAACAATTTACTTGAGTCCTCTTTGGCACATGTCGGGATACATACTTGATCCTTCTCCCTTCTGGGGTGGTAAGAAAAATTGACTTACTAGCACATTCAATACCCCCTTCATACTTTGATAACCAATCCATGCCTAATATCACATCTAATCCTTGGGATTCCAATACTATTAGGTCTGAGGGAAAAACATAGTTACCAATCCTTAATGGTAACCGATCACACCATAGACTAACCATATATTCTGCTCCAGGCGAGGTTACTAACATGGGTGACCTAAGGGCTTGGGTTGGCAGTTTATACTTATCCACAAATCCCCTTGATATGTATGAATGCGATGCACCAGTATCGAAAAGAACGAGTGTAGTAAATGACTTAACCAAAAACTTACCGATTACT